>NW_017671895.1:0-13478 GCF_001879085.1 Nicotiana attenuata | reverse complement strand
TACAAAATTCAATAATTATTCCCAAACTAGCATTTTTGGTGAATAATTTATTTCATTCTCATATTTACACTAAGATATAATTAGGGTAATTTTTGAGTATTTTTTATACATTTGTTTGGTATTTTTAAGCTAAATTGCATATAATTGCCATTATAACCTATTTTACAATTAACATCATTTTATAATCATAAAATCACTTTTAATATTTTTACATTAATATTTATATGTTATTAATTAGTCCAGTACCTTTAATTTATTTTCAAATCATTGTTTACTATTTTATAAAAATAATAAAAGGTGAAAATTAGCTATTTAACAGACAGCCCCATTTGCATTTCAATTATAGCCCCAATTTAACCCAACCCCATCAGATTGTAATTAAACCCAAATGGCGCAATACCCCATCTGAACCAACCCAGCCCAATCCCTGATTGAACCGGTCCACTCCCGTTTTAATCTGAGCCGTGAAAGTACAAGAGGGGGGAGGGGTGAATTGTCACTAATTGAAATTAATCGTTACTGAGTTGACTTAAAACTTTAGTAGTCGACTAAATATGGCAATCTTGCAGATATAACAGTTTGAGGCAATATGCATAAAGTAAATGCAGAAATTAAAGACACCAGGANTTACCCAATCCATCTCCGCCTCCCCACATATCAACCTACCTCACCAAGATATTCCCAACCCGCACCCGTCTACCAAGCCTATAATGCTCAGCCCTCTCACTATCAATCACCTCCCACCCGCCAAAACTTCCCTAGACCACGTCCTAACTTCGACCGTAGACCCCCCAAGCAATACACCAACATCGCCGAACCAATCGACCAGCTATATGAAAGACTCAAAGCAGCCGGTTACGTCACCCCAATCCCTGCCATAACTCCAGAAAATCCATCCCAATGGGTCAATCCAAACAAAACCTGTGCATACCATTCCGGCATGAAAGGGCATACCATTGATGAGTGCCGATCTCTGAAGGATAAAATTCAAGCTTTAATTGACAACAAGATCATCGTGGCAAAGGAGCCTGCTCCTAATGTTAGCAACAATCCCTTGCCTGATCATAAGGGTGGAGGAGTGCATATGATCGAGGTAGAAGATGATTGGGACCCCAAAGGGTCAATTGGATTGATTGCCGAAGGTAACGAGCCCAAGAAACCAACAGTCACACTGAATCCAATCGTAGTCCAGATCCAGTCCTCTGGGGATGCTGAAGAAATCATGTCCGTGCCTCTCGAGTTTGAAACACTGTCATCCACAAAGACCGCAGAACCAATTGAAGTGGAGTTTGGGTCCCCAAAGGCGCCTGAGCCCTTTGAAGTTGCTGTATTACCTTCCAAGGCAAGGGTGCCTATCCCAGTAGCTATGACAGCCATAGCACCGTTCCACATAAAAGCCATACCGTGGGACTACACAGCCGAGGCGAGAAGGAAGGGGAAAATTAGGTCTGGAGAAGCAATTGCAGCACAGGGTATGACCAGAACAGGCAGGATTTATACTCCGGAGCGTTTAGCTGAATCAAGTAAGCAGGCCTCTGGACGGCCTATTGAAACTGGGCCCGATGATCTCTGGAGGAAGATACAAGCAAAAGAGTACTCAGTCGTTGACCAACTGAATAAAACACCAGCACAGATCTCCATCCTAGCTCTGCTGCAAAGCTCCGATGCGCATAAGAATGCCTTGTTGAAGATACTGAGTGAGGCATATGTACCCAGCAACATAACTGGAGGAGAAATGGCGAACATGGTAGGGCAGATATTGGAGAGTCATAAAATCACTTTCCACGAGGATGAGTTGCCCCTGGAAGGGTTAAGCCACAACAAAGCGTTGCACATCACTGTGCAATGTGAAGACTATTTCATCACCAAGACTTTGATTGACGGAGGGTCCAGCCTAAACATTTGCCCATTGGTGACTCTCCGAACATTAGGGAAGAGTCTACATGAAATCAAGGATGGGGCTATCAACGTCAAAGCTTTTGATAGTTCCCTAAGGTCCACTATTGGAGAAATCAGTTTATGTCTGCAAATGGGACCAACTTGGTCCGACGTTGATTTTCAAGTGATAGACATCCCAGCATCTTACAACTTACTACTGGGACGACCTTGGATCCACGCCGCTAGAGCTGTAGCATCAACCCTGCACCAGGCAGTGAAGTTCGAGTGGAATCACCAAGAGGTAATTATTCATGGCGACGGTAGGAATCCCATATACAGTCGTCAGACCATCCCAGCAATCGGAGGAAGAAGGAAGATAGGCGGAGAAACCTACCATCACATTGAGCGAGTCAACGCCGTAGACAAGGACAAGTGGTGGGATAACAAGATCGAAAGTATGCTGAATTGGTGTGGATACGAGCCTAGCAAGGGACTTGGCAAAAACCTCCAGGGAATCGCCAAACCCATCAAGCTGATAAAACATGGTACCACCTTCAGGTTTGGGTACGAGTATACCTGGGAAGAATTCAAAGACTGGTCGCCACCATGGCGCAGTCCCTACTACCCACTGGAGCATCCGATACCTCGCCTGGAGCAGACTTTCTAGCCAGCAGATGCCATATACGGGTCAGAAGAAGAGGAAGCATTAGCAGCAATGAGGAACTTGTTCCTGGAGGACCATAATATGGACTGTTGTTTCATTTTCGAGGAGGAGGGGGAGGAAGGCCCTTCTATACAAGCTGTGAGCCGAGGAGCGCGCCTCAACAATTGGTCCATCAGAACCACACGGCCCGGAAAGCTTCGGGGTAGCAAGGCTGAACAAAGCACTATGCATTATCTTTTACTTTTTCGCTAGTTGATTTCCTTTCCGTACTTTCTTTAAATTTCGAAAAGAGCTCCGATATTCAAAACAATTATGGAATTTATCGAAGTATTTCAGTTTCTTATAAATCTTGCTCTTATTATTTTCTCTATCATTTACCTTATTTACACGGCATTACTATTACTTATCTTGATGAACCGACGAATGTGAAATGCGATGAGATAACGCAACAAAGGGATACAGACTCAGAAGTGGATGATATACCAGAAGAGGTTGTTAAAGAGGTTGAGAACTTCGAAAATAGGCCTAAGTCTAACTTGGACGAAACTGAGGTTGTCAACTTGGGGGATACAGAGAATGTCAATGAAACGCGCATCAGTGTTCACCTGTCACCATCAGAAAAGGAAGAGTACACGGAATTCTTAAAAGAATATGAGGACATATTTGCCTGGTCGTATGATGATATGACCGGTCTCAGCACATCCATTGTAGCTCACAAACTACCAACAAATCCGACATGTCCGCCAGTAAAGCAGAAGCTCAGAAGTTCAAGCCAGACATGAGTTTGAAAATCAAGGAAGAAGTTACCAAACAAGTCAAAGCCAAGGTCCTCAGAGTAGTGGAATATCCAATATGGTTAGCCAACATTGTGCCAGTGCCAAAGAAGGATGGGAAGGTCAGGGTCTGTGTCGACTACCGGGACCTCAACCGGGCCAGTCCGAAAGACGAATTCCCCTTGCCGAACATACACATTGACAATTGCGCCAAGCACGAGCTGCAGTCATTCGTCGATTGTTTTGCCGGGTACCATCAGATATGGATGGACGAAGAAGACGCGGAGAAAACGACTTTGATGCCGTTTGGATTAAAGAGTGCTGGGGACACCTACATGAGGGCCATGACTATCATTTTCCATGACATGATACACAAAGAGATCGAGGTGTATGTAGACGATGTCATCATCAAATTCAAGAAAGCCACTGACCACATGGAAGATCTGAGGAAGTTCTTCAACAGATTGAGAAGGTACAACCTGAAACTGAATCCCGCCAAATGTGCATTGGGGGTTCCTGCTGGAAAATTGCTTGGGTTCATCGTAAGTCGACGAGGAATAGAACTGGACCCGTCAAAGGTTAAGGCCATTCAAGAATTACCGCCACCAAAGAGCAAGAAAGAGGTTATGAGTTTCTTGGGAAGACTCAACTACATCAGCCGGTTCATAGCCCAGTCCACTGTCATTTGTGAACCAATCTTTAAAATGTTGAAGAAGGACGCCGCCACTAAATGGACCGATGATTGTCAAAAAGCCTTCGACAGAATCAAGGAATACCTGTCAACGCCGCCAGTTCTGGTTCCGCCCGAACCGGGCAGACCGCTCTTGCTCTACCTTGCAGTATTGGATGGAGCATTCGATTGTGTTCTGAGNTTTGGAAGGGTTTCAGAGGGATTTTCAGCAATGCACTGTTTGGCCTGGTCAAAGGAAATTTCAAAGTCCTCAGGCCAAACAGTTTTAAAGAGAGTGGGGAAACCAATGCAACGACAGAGAAAAATAGAATCAAACAGGGCACAGTCAAGAACAATGCGTTTACCAAGGACAAGAGTTTCAAGCTTATCAGGTTTACTAGAGCGAAGATTATCATAAAACATACGGACTAAAGGCTCATACACTTTAGGCGGAGAAATAGAGAGAAATTTTTCCCACCCTTGATACACAAAGAGATCCTTTACCTTACAGTTGAGGGCCTCCATATCGTCAAGATCCACAATTCTTCCATGGGCGATGGGCTTATCCTTGAGAGAGAGAAAAGAATCCCTATTTGGGGTATGCCAGAAATTTAGGTCAGAATCGAGAGAAGCAGAGAAATCGAATTTTGATTTCTTTGGAGTGGAAGAGACAGGAAGATCCTCCATGGGACGCTTACCAGAGGCTTTTTCTCCTAAGAGTTGAGAGTGTTCAGAGAACGCTCCTTGAGAAATGATGTGATGATTGGCTTTCCATCTTCGACTGCGAACTGATGTGAAACAGAATAAAAAAGAGAGGGAAGGAATTGAAAGCGTAATTAATGCACTGAAAAGTAGTAATTATGACAAGTTTTTTGAAAAAGAACAATTAGGTCCTAAGAGTTTTTTGAAAACCAAATTATCCCAAGTAATTTTCTCAAAAGGCAAAATCTTTCTTCTAACAAAGGTTTAGTAAAAATATCAGCTAATTGGGCAGAAGTGCCAACAAAAGCTAATTCTATGTCACCCTTAAGAACATGATCTCTAATAAAATGATGCTTAATGTCAATATGCTTTGCTCTAGAGTGATGCACAGGATTTTTTCAAAGACAAATTGCACTTGAATTATCACAAAAGATTTGTATAGGTTTAAAAGAAAGTTCATAGTCACCCAATTGATGAGACATCCATAGGAGTTGTGCACAACATTGACCAATGTCAATATACTCAGCTTCAGTAGTGGACATGGCGACTGATGCTTGCTTTTTACTGTTCCAGGATATTAAAGCCTTTCCTAGTAATTGACAAGTGCCACTCGTGTTTTTCCTGTCTTCCTTATCACCTGCTAAATCTGCATCTGAGAAACCTTCTAATTTAAACGAGTTAGAGCGAGGATACCATAATCCATGAGATATTGTGCCAATGAGATATCGAATAATTCTTTTTACAGTAGTAAGATGTGACTCCCTGGGAGCCAACTGAAACCTGGCACATTTACAAACGCTGAACATTATATCTGGTTGACTTGCGGTCAGATACAGTAGTGATCCAATCATTCCTCTATATTTGGTGTCATCAACTGGAGTACCCTGTTCATCCTTATCCAAATTTGTAGCCGGACTCATAGGCGTGCCAATTGATTTTGCATTGCTCATACCAAATTTCTGGATCAGCTCCTTTGTATATTTAGTCTGACAAATGAAGGTTCCTTCTTCGGTTTGTTGAATTTGAAGCCCAAGAAAAAATGTGAGTTCACCCATCATGCTCATTTCGAACTCGCTTTGCATGAGGTTTGCAAATTCCTTGCACATAAGAGAGTTAGCACTACCAAAGATAATGTCATCAACATAAATTTGAATGATAAGATTACCTTCTGTTGATCGTTTAATGAATAGAGTAGTATCAATTTTACCTCTAGTAAACCCATGATCAACAAGGAAAGTACTTAGCCTGTCATACCAGGCACGTGGAGCTTGTTTCAGTCCATATAGGGCCTTAGTAAGCTTGTACACATGATATGGGAAATTTGTGTTCTTCAAAACCTGGAGGTTGTTTTACAAGACTTCCTCTTCGATGAATCCATTCAGAAAAGCGCTTTTGACATCCATTTGAAACAGCCTGAATCCTTTAAATGATGCGTAAGCTAGCAGGATTCGTATAGACTCCAGTCGAGCTACTGGGGCAAAGGTTTCATCATAGTCGACTCCTTCTTGTTGTGAATAGCCTTGAGCGACTAATCTAGCCTTGTTCCTTATGACTTGTCCCCCTTCGTTCAATTTATTTCTAAATACCCATTTTGTTCCGATGACATATACATTATCGGGTCTGGGCATTAACTTCCATACTTGATTCTTACTGAATTGATCTAGTTCCTCTTGCATGGCTTTCACCCAGCTCGAATCCTTTAATGCTTCCTCTACCTTTTTGGGCTCTATTTGAGAGATCAGAGCAATATTTGCTTTCTTTTTTATGGCAGCCCTGGTTTTCATTCCTTCGTTTGGATCCCCTATAATATATTTCTGTGGATATTCAGGTTCGTTCCTCCATTCATTTACTCGGACAGTGCTTGTAGTCGACTCCATACGTTGTTCAGGAGAGTTGTCGCTGATTTGTTCAGTCGACTCAATCACATCTACGGGATTAGTTGACTCCTATGATTTTTCTTTATCCTGAGCTTCTTGAGTTTGATCTTCGTCACCTGCGTTAGTTCCTTTCTCGACCAAGGGATTATTTTCATAAAGTACGTTTATTAAAAACTCTAAATGATCTGCTATTTAATGAATAACCAAGAAAGATACCTTCGTCACTTCTTGGATCAAATTTTCCAAGATTATCCTTACCATTGTTATGAATGAAGCACTTACTTCCAAATGGATGAAAATAACTGATATTCGGACGTTTACCTTTCCAGAGTTCATAGGGAGTCTTTTTCAGAATAGGCCTTATGAGACATTGGTTGAGAATGTGACATGCAGTACTCACACCTTCATCCCAGAAATGATTTGGGAGTGAATGTTCTAACAACATGGTTCTTGCCATGTCCTGAAGAGTTCTGTTCTTTCTTTCCACAACTCCGTTTTGCTGTGGTGAGCGTGGAGCGGAGAAATTGTGAGTGTAGCCTTGATTGTCACAGAAGTCTTCAAATGCTTTACTTTTAAACTCGCCTCCATGATCACTTTGGATTTTTGAGATCAGATAACCTTTTTCTCTTTCAATCCTTTTGCAAAAGACTTCAAAATTTCTTAAGGCTTCATCTTTATGAGACAGGAAAATCACCCAAGTGAAACGTGAAAAGTCATCAACAATAACAAAAGCATATTTCTTGCCTCCTATGCTAGCAGTTCTAATAGGTCCAAATAAATCCATATGAAGTAATTGCAATGGTTTTGAAGTAGACACCATGTCTTTGTTTTGAAAGAATTTCTAGTTTGCTTACCCATCTGACATGCATCACAAATATGAGTTCTAGAGAAATTCAGTTTGGGTAATCCAATAACTAAATCATGTTTGGATAATTTTTCAATCAAATGCATGCTGGCATAACCTAGCCTTTTGTGCCACAACCAGGGATCATCAGATATAGAAGTTAGGCAAATGTGACCATCTATATTTTCAAATCCATCAAGTATGTAAACATTTCCGTACCTTTTTCCAGGAAGAATTATTTTACCTGATTCGTCTTTGATGGCACAACCTATTCTCTTAAATTTTACCTCATATCCTGAGTCACAGAGTTGACTTATGCTGAGAAGATTGTAGTTTAGTCCATCAACAAGATATACTTCAGTAATGTCACAGTTGTTGTTAAAGGGAATAGTTCCAGTGCCAACTATTTTGCCTCTTCAATCATCTCCAAATTTGACGCTTCCTCCATCAATCTTTGTAACCTCCTTGAAAAGATTTTTGTCACCTGTCATGTGACTGGAACACGCACTATCTAGATACCATTTTCCTTTGCGGCTTACTCTGTGGTGTTCCTGCAATACAAAATTATCACTTTCTTTTAGATACCCAAGCTTGCTTGGGTCCTGGTGAGTTAGTGTTATTGGGTAGAGTATTTATGCCCACTTTTATTACAGTAATGACATTTAGCCCCAGACCTGTTTTCAGGTCTTCCATAAGTGTTGGAACTAGCTATCATGAGATTAGCTGATTCCGTTCCAGTTGACTTGTAAGTCGACTGGTCCGACCGACTGGTCGATTTAGTCCTGATTGGTTCTTTTCCAGTTGACTTGTAAGTCATTTGGTTTGACCTATCATAACTGTGACTGGTGGATTTGCGCAAGCTGTTAAGCTGCATTTGCAATTCCTCAAACTCCTCTTGAAGTACATCTTTTTCAATTTCACATACTTCATGTTTGAGTTTCTAGTCTTTGATTTCCATAGTGAGTCTCTTAAGCTCATTCATCATTTTTTGAGACTCTTTTAAGGAGGAATCAAGAATGTCCTGCAATTCATTACATCTTTCACAGCCATAAGATCTTACCTTGCTAGTTTCTCCTCTTGCCATAAAACAGTTTTCATTGTCTGAATCATCTTCTTCTGTCCGGCATCCTGAAGTTTTGTTGATCTCATTTTCTAGGATTGTCATAAAGCAGAGATTTGCTATTTCTTCATGGTCTGAGTCATCCTCATCGCTCCAGCTTCCAAATGATTTGTTCTTGTTGAATCCTCTAGAGATCTTCCCTTTCAGTTCTGGACACTCTGCTTGGATGTGTCCAAATTTTCCACATTCGTAGCATTTTCCATCGTTCTTATCTTGTTCGTTGTATTGCCTAGATCTCCTTGGTGGAAATCTTCCTTTCTTAGTATTTCATCTTCTCATCAGTCCATCCATGTTTCTAGACATCATAGAAATTTCTTCTTGTAGGGCTTCAGGATCATCAATTTCATTTTCAGTCGATTCAGTAGTGGTTTTGAATGCAACAATTTTCTTTTTCTCCTCTTGATTTGTCTTCTTCAGGTGAGTTCTTTCGAAAGCAATGAGCTCTCCTCGTAGTTCATCATATGATAACTTGTTAAGATCCTGAGATTCCAGGGTGACAATTTTAGTCTGCCAAGTGGTTGGTAGACTTCTGAGAATTTTCCTAACCCGATCGCCACTGGTGTATGGTTTGCCAAAAGCTTTCAAGTCACTGATTATCTTGCTGAACCAGGCAAACATTTCTTCGATGGATTCTCCTTCCTTCATTGAGAACAGTTCATAGTCGTGAACTAGCATATTGATGTGAGTTTCCTTTACCTTGCTGGTACCTTCATAGGTAACCTCAAGTTTGTCCCACATCTCTTTGGCTGTATCACAGCTAGATATTTTCTCATATTCTTCACAACTTATTGCATTGTGAAGCAGATTTCTTGCCTTGTGATTTATTTAGACGGCTTTCAGTTGTTCCTTTGGGTGGAGTGCTGGCAGACAGTGGGTAGTCTTGATAACTCTCCATACCTTGACGTTGTATGCCTTGGTGAAGATTTCCATTCNAAAGGAAAGTGAAGTGACCTGCCAAAAGTCAAAACGACTTCGGGAGGAAATAATAGATGATATGCCTAATGAAGAAATCCGAGAAGAAGTAAACGTCAAAGGACATCTACTTCATTTGGTCCAGATTTTCTGACTTTTCTGTTAGAAAATGAGCCTCGTACCTTCAAGGAAGCAATGTCTTCCTCAGAGGCACAATATTGGAAAGAAGTTGTCAATAGTGAAATAGAATCCATATTGAGCAACCATACTTGGGAATTGGTTGATCTTCCTCCAGGTAACAAAACGTTGGGTTCTAAATGGATTTTCAAGAAGAAAATGAAAGACGATGGTACTATTGACAAATACAAGGCAAGACTTGTTGTCAAAGGATTTAGACAACGAGAATGTCTTGACTATTTTGACACATACTCGCCGGTAACAAGAATTACATCCGTTCGGATACTAATAGCGTTAGCCGCCTTGTATGGTCTTCAAATCCATCAAATGGATGTAAAAACAGCCTTCTTAAATGGTGATCTTGAGGAAGAAATTTACATGGATTTTCTTGTACACCGTGCGTTCTATAGTTGGCTTCCCTTGTGAGAGATTTCCTTCCTTGTTCGACACAGCCATTTCACTAGTTCTTCTTTGCTTCTTTGAACTCCTGCACATGTATATTAATTGCATCATTAAAATATGATCTAACAAGCCGTTGATCAAATGAGATCAACGGCCCAAATTTAACTGCCTTAATTAAACCCTCACCTACCCCCTTTCCCCCATCTCATTTTCGAGACTCCTCATCTCTCTCTATCTCTCATTCTCTCTCTATCTATTTGGTACTCTCTAGAAGCCCTTTGGCTTCTCCCCTCCGACAGAGTCTGTTCACCTTCTACGACTAGTTCTCTCACCGGAACCTATGGCTCATCACTACCTCTTGGTGATCTACCCGCCTCTCAACCACTCAGAGATATCCTAGGCTCCTCAGATGAACCTGGAGCGGTTCACTCACCCCCTATGGGTCTCTTGCCATTTTCCGGCCAATCCCCGGCCATTTGAGTAAGTTTGCAGTATCTCCGGCTAAATCCATGTCGTTCATGAGGTTTGCCCTCTTTTTTGGGTTCCATGAAACCCTAGTTCTCTATATTCTGGATTTTCTTTTAAGATCCTTTCTCTATTTACGATTCTATGAAGTTTCTTTGTGTTTTTCTCCGAAAAAATTCTGTTTTTTTAACAATTTTAAGAACTAGGGTTTCCCGACCAAGTTCTCAAAACGGTTCTTTGATTTTAAAACGCCTCTACTATGTTTAATCGATTATTTTATGCTTTCTTGTTGCCTTGATTGTTATGCTGAAACCCCAATTTTAGGTTAACCCTTATTATGTGTATCCTTTTGTTACCTAATTGTGTGCATTCATGTGTTCTCCGTGACTCCTATTCAATTCGCTACTATGACATCTTCCTGTTGATTTCTATGAACATCCCTTCCTGTTAACCATGTGACTGCTATTTAAATGCTCAATAATTCCGACTCTTGCCCTACTGGCTGTTTATTTGATGATTTGTAGTGATCCTCTTATGTAAAAATCCCATGCTTGTGATACTTTCCTTAAAAATATGATCTCGTGTATCCCTTATGCAATTCTGTACCAATTGTGAATTATTTTTATATTTATTGATGCTTTCCTTAATTACTTTGGATTCCCTAGGATTACGATTTGATCTGGGATCCCTTTGGTTGATTCTCGAACTGATACCCTATTTTTACACGGTTATTTCAACCTTTCCTTAATTACCCACTATGTATTTGGCCTTGATTATGCACTATGTGATTCCTTGCCTTAATTAGCCTTGCTGGAGTGATTTCTTTCCTTATTCTACCTTGACTCACCGTTTAAACTAGACTCCTTAATTAAAGGAGTCCAGTTGTCTTAATTGACACTAATTGATTGTTATTTCTATGTTTGTGCATTCTTTGCCTATGTACTACTTGTTTTCAAAACTATATAAAGACATGTCTTCCCTCTTCACAAACACACTGAGATTCACACGAAAAAGACACTGACACAAATTGCCTCGGAAATCACTGATCACACAAACACACTCAAGACTGAGTAGTCTCTACTGCTCTTGTGCCTTTGCATACCACTGCTGCTCTCATCCTGCATATTGCTGTCCTGTAGTTGTTTCCTTGTCCTGCATACTGCTGCTGTTGTGTTATTTCCAGCACTTTGCTATCCCCTAGTCTCTAACGGGTACGTTTCGCTATTTAGCTTTGTAGCATCTACAGAACATGCTCCAGTTTTTTCTTACTTACTTACTGTTCCTTATGTGTTTCATCCTTTGGTTCCACTGCTTATCATGTAGCTAGCTTAAGTCTGAATGTGTGTCTTGTTTTCCATATGGTTCCTTGTGATCATGTCATTATTATACCCATATCCCTCCCTTTCTTTAAGTCTGATATGTCTCCAGTTCCTTCTGAGACTTTAGTCCTTATGTGCTCATGATTTGCTGATCCTCCCCCGACCTGGTTGTTGTCAATATACTCTCATTATGTGCTCAAACCTGCCTCTCCTGCTACTTGAGTGTTATGTAATCCTAACCCTATTAATTTGTGCTATTATTGTGACAACTATGTGGTAATTATGTGATAACTATAGCTCTATTTAAGTGCTAATATCAAAGTTATCTGTCCCCAATCCCTTACCCCCGTTTGTGTTTGCTCTTTCATGAGTTCTTTAACTGCTGGCTGTCATTGTATTGCTTCTCTCTGTGATAAAAAATATTTTACCAAAATCTTTCATCATTTTCTGAAATCATCTTTTCAAGGCTGTTGTCTCAATTACTCTTTTCAAACTTGAAATTCTCTTTAAAACTCTTCTTCCCGCACTTTACACTATTCTTAGACTCTAGGCTCTGCCCCCTTCGAGTGAGCACTGTCTTGGGGACCTCTGAGTACCCACTGAACTCTGACACTCAAGGCTGGCCTTCTACACTGCACTTACTCATTCTTGGCTAGGGTGCCTGGGTGTGAGCACTGTCCAGGATCTTCTGAGATCTTTAGAGACTATGACACACTTGGGTTGTAAGGCCATGGCATATGGCAAGTGGATCTAGTACTTTGGGCCTACTGTTAGGCTTTCTATAGTATAGCTTCTTGATTTTCCTTTTATTCAGTTGTGTAATTCAACAATTTTGGTTTGTAATAATTATTTGTAAAACACTTCAGGGCTGGATAGTGAAAAGGGTGGGGATGATGCATGCTTAGCATAATTTTGGGTAGAAAACATGCTTTAGGATTTACTTCACCTCTGTGTGCAATAGAGATCCTGCATAGGACATGTTTGCATTAGATATCATGTCTCCTTAGGTCTATTCATGTATGCATATCATCACATCCGTGTTCATTTAAGGATCCACGTTAGATATTAATGATGTTAACTACATGCTTCATCAGAAATAGCACTAAATAACTTCTTCTTTTGAAACCATACTGTCTCCGCATGCATAACTCACATGTAGATATCCTGTTCTTAGGTGTACTGTCGGATCTATTTTCAGCATGGCAACCCTTTTTATTCTGGGCTAAGTACTCAATAAAACGCCTAGGCAAACCTTAGGCCTAACGTTTGCTAAAATCAATCAAATACATAACTCGATTAGTTATGCACCGCCCGTTCAAAACCAAAAAAATAGAGTTTCAAACTAATCAGTCATATTTCTGGAATTCATTAAGACTTGCTGTTTGCCACTGTTTTTCACACCTAGAATTCATGTTGAGGTTCTGAATCTGAGACCTTTATTGCTGTTTGAAACGTGCTACTTACATGACTTACTTGTGGAGGGATATTGGAGCCATATAACTATTTATGTGTAACCCATCTGTGCAAGTCCTAACTGTTTCTCTACTTGTCGTTTAGGATTTTATCCTTTAAAACCTAGGGGTTCAACCTAGTACTCACCTCATAGGATTAGTAGTCCTAAACACCCTCCGGGACTTATAGGACGGGACGGGTAATAGCACGTACTAAGCCTCGT
>NW_017671894.1:176093-239301 GCF_001879085.1 Nicotiana attenuata | reverse complement strand
TTGATACAACCTTTCCCCCCCCCCCCCCCCCTATTTGGATTTAATTGCTTATTTTCAAGCATTTATGATTTCTTTTATTTCCTGAAAATAACTTGTCTCTTTGTTTTCTTTTTCGTAATTGTCTTTCAATTATTTAAATACCGCATTTATCATATTTAACGTGCAAATACTTGACAACATGCTATTTATTGTTGCATAAATCATGCTCAACATCATATCCCACTCGTGCGTAATTAATCCAATAGCAACGCTTGATGAGTGTTGCGCTCTTCCTATATATCACCCTTTTAAACTCGGAAAAGCGTATTTGTGGTAAAATTAGTCGATCAGCGGTGCGTTCGACGGTTCCGTGCCTTTCCCCCTCAAGTTGTCCGCTTGAGGGTCCCAGTCTAGACCTTTATAGCAACGTTACTCTGATCAATTGTGCATGCATCATGGTCAAACCTAGCCAGGTTAATATGTTATCCGCATAATAACCCTTTAACACAAGCCTCACCCAAAACTCCATCGGGTTTTTCATAATCCCAACGGACGCAACCACGATTGTGTGCATTAATTTGGAGAAGTAAGCGCCAATATGCTAATCATTGTTGTATAAATAGACGTACCTGGAGGGGGAATGGGCCTAACCATCTTTTATTTTGCAGAAAATGAGGCACGAATTCCCCCGGTTCGGCATGGTCGGTAGCATACCTTCACTTTTGCTAGATTGGTGGAGGGATCTTCCTTCGAGTGACCAAAAACAGGTGAAACGAGTCTTAGGAAATTTTCCTTCTTTTTTGGATCTTCAGCCAAACAAAATGGTGATCGAGGCTGCCACCATGTTTTGGGACAAAGAAAGGGCTGTGTTCCGCTTCGGAAACATAGAAATGACCCCTCTATTGGAAGAAATAGGGGGATTTGCTGGGCTACCTTGGGATAGCCCTGGTTTATTGGCACCAGAAAACTGCACCACTAGGGGATTTTTGAAAATGATGGGGTTAAAGAAGAATGATGACCTGGAGTGCCTGAAAAACTCTTACATACCTTTCGACTTCTTCTATGAGCGATACGGTCACAGCAGGTCTTACCGTATCTTCGATGATGAAATCTCCATCACCTCCTTGGGTTGGATTCATCGTAGGGTCTTTGTGTTCATTGTGTGTTTCTTGGGCATGCTAGTGTTCCCGATCCAAGGGGACATAATCCACACTAGGCTGGCCATGGTGGCCAAAACTATGATTGACGGGATCGAGGGGCAGACATATACCATATTCCCTATGATCATTGCAGATATATACCGGGCCTTGGAACGCTGTCAGAAGGGGTTCAGATTCTTCGAGGGTTGCAATTTGCTGCTGCAAGTTTGGCTCCTAGAACATCTCCAAAAGGGTCAATACCCGTCAGGAGTTTCCACGAAGACCGTGGAATCATATAACCTTCAACCATCCCAAGAAAATGACATATTCTGGACATGTTTGCTCAACCAAAGGACGCTATAGGATGGGTGCAGTTTTTCAACAATCTGATCGAGGACCAGGTTCAATGGATGTTTGAATTGTTCCCTATTGACGAGTTCGTCATCAGATCCGGGGATGTTCGCCACTTGGTATTGATTGGGTTAAGGGGCATATACCCTTACGCTCCCCTCAGGGTTATGAGATAGGCAGGCAGGAGACAAGTCATACCGCGAGTCGCTAAGATGAGTCACTTCATAGCCGATTTTCAGGGTGACGCTATCCCATATAAGAATGAAGCACAGCACATGTGGAGCTTGAAGATTATCGTGGAAAAAGATACCATCGAGCCGGATCTATATCATGCGGGTCATATATTCTTTTACCCCTCATGGTTGGATGATAGCATAGTGGGGATCTTCGAGCCTAGGGTTGGTCCAGGAAGCAGGGTTATAGACGAAGTTGCTGAAGCACAGGTGAAGTACAACAAATTGCGCAAGAGAATTCGTGAGTCTGAAGTTGAGCATATGGTGCAGCATAAGGCCGACATGGAAATGATCAATGTGTGGAAAGAAAGGGCTGTTAAATCCAGCGACAGGTTTGAGTATTTGGAGTACAGTCTAATGGAATTGGAAGGGAAAATGAGGAAGAGAGTCACCGATTGCGAAAATGCTGAGGGAAACGAAGGAGGGCATTTGGCAAGGGCATTCTTACTGCTGAACCTGCGCGAACTGGGGGAATTTATCGACAAGAGTATCCAGTCTGGAGAGGGTCCTTCTGGGACTAAATAGATTAGGTTTACTTTCTTTCTACATGTAATAAGGCCAAGTGCCATTAGTGACGTTATCTTATTTAGTATCGTTTTGGGTCGTCTATTTTCACATTGATGAAATGAGGCAATTATTGGCACTAAATTTCTCCAAATTTATTTGTCTCTAGGCCTACCTCGGGCGCAACGGTGCTCCCAAATTAGGACGCGAATTTATATTCCCGCAATATGTGTTTAAATACTGCAAACTTTCCTGAATCATTGCTGGCTTGGCTACCTTTTGTTTTTCTTTCTTTCTTTTGATTATTCCCATTCCCCAAAGGTTGGTTCGTGCATACTGGCATCATCTGCTTATCACACAAGATCCAGGGGCCCTCCACCTTCTCGTCATCCTAGTCCACCAAAAGGCAAGGGAATAGCAAAAATGGAAGATTTGAACGGCGCCAGAAAGGAAAACAACACACAGGTTGAACATGCAGAAACTTCTGATGGTCGGGGTACTCAGGCCCCAAATGAAGCAGTTTCACGGCTCGAACAGAAAATACTGTAACTCCAGGGTGAGCTTGAGCATGTCCGGAATGTGGCAAACCTGTCCTTCTCACTTAGCATCCCAGACATCAATCCAAACACTCAGAACCCCGCACCACCTCAAAACACACCCAGCAAGCGCCCACAAAACCCTCTCATACCCCACCATTATACTACTCCACCCCAAAATCAAACTATCCCACCACAATACCAGCTAAACGCCTACCATACTCCACAAAATACTCCACCAGTCATTCCTGAACCCCAGAATTCCACCAATGATCACCACTATATCCAGATTCCAGGTCACCAAAATAACCCTATATATGTGGAGACCCTACCTCACTCCACTCAACCCATCTCCTATGCACCGGAATCTGTTGAGAAGGACATACTCATTAAGAACCTAGCCGAGGAGCTCAAGAAGTTGACCAGCCGAGTTCAAGGCGTAGAAGGAGGCAAGGGGATAGAAGGTCTGAACTATGAAGACCTATGCATACAGTCAGATGTAGAACTGCCAGAGGGATACAAACCTCCCAAGTTCGAGATGTTTGACGGTACAGGTGATCCCAGGGTTCATCTAAGGACCTATTGTGACAAGCTTGTCGGGGTTGAAAAAGATGAAAAGATTCGGATGAAGCTTTTTATGAGGAGTCTTTTGGGAGATGCCTTGTCCTGGTACATCAGCCAGGATCCTAAGAAATGGTCCAACTGGGTGAGTATGGCGTCTGATTTTATGGACCGATTCTGGTTTAACACAGAGAATGCACCAGATGTCTTCTACATTCAGAACCTCAAGAAGAAGCCCACCGAGACTTTTCGCGAGTATGCTACTCGTTGGAGGTCAGAAGCAGCCAAAGTCAGGACAGCATTGGATAAGGAACAAGTGAACTAGTTTTTTGTCAGAGCATAGGATCCGCAATACTATGAAAGGTTGATGGTTATTGAAAACCATAAGATCTCTGATATCATCGAACTTGGTGAAAGGATCGAAGAAGGCATCAAGAGTGGGATGGTAACGAACTTTGAGGCATTGCATGCCACTAATAAAGCATTGCAGTCAGGGGTATATCTAAGAAGAAGGACGTGGGAGCAGCAATGGTCGCCCAAGGACCCAAAACTCCATTCATATACCGAACCTCCCCACTTGCATATCAAGCACCTCCACCCACATATCAATCGTCACCTCCACCTACATATTAACCCTTATCCCCCAGATATTTCCAACTAGCCACTGCCTATAATACCTATAATTCCCAACCATCTCACTTTCAGTCACCTCCAACTCGTCAAAACTACCCAAGACCGCGACCTAATTTTGACCGCAGACCACCCAAACAATACACTGCCATTGCTGAACCCATCAACCAGCTATATGAAAGGTTGAAGGTTGTTGGTTACGTCACTCCCATCCCTTCTGTGGCCACGGAGAACTCATCCCTATGGGTTAACCTAAATAAAACTTGTTCATACCATTCGGGCATGAAAGGGCACACCCTCAACGAATGCCGCATATTGAAGGACAAAATCCGGGCTTTGATTGACAACAAGATCATCCAGGCAAAGGAGGCTACGCCTAATGTCCGCAATAACCCCCTTCCAGATCACAGGGGTGAAGGTGTCAATATGATAGAGATGGATGAAGAATGGGATCCGGAGGGATCAATCGGACTTATCAAAGAGGGTGACGACTCCAAGAAACCCGCAGTCACCCTCAACCCCATTATAGTGCAGGTGCAGCCGCCAGTGGAGGTCGAGGTAACAGCATCAGTCTCATTTGAAGTTGAGGTAGCACCCCATGAAGTTGCACCTATTCCATTTGAGGTGAAAGTAGACACCATTTACAGTGACAGTATCAACCACACCACCTTTAAACACCGAGGTTGTACCATGGGATTATGTGGCTGAAGCTAGAAGAAAAGGAAAAGCCCAGATGGGGAATCTGGTGTTGCATAAGGGATGACTACGATTAGAAGGGTCTATACACCCAAGCATTTGGGAGAGTCCAGTAAGCATGCCTCTAACAAACCTCCCGTTGTTGAAACAGGTCCAGATGACCTCTGGAGGAAAGTACAAGCAGGGGAGTATTCAGTCATCGATCATCTCAACAAGACTCTTGCTCATTGTATATCACAGTGCAATACGAAGCATATGTGCCCAATAACATCACAATGCAATGCATATCACATTCTATGATAATGAATATCTTCACATGCAAAGAAATGGCTAACATGGTGGGACAGGTATTGAAAGTCTCAGAGTCACTTTCCTGAGGAGAGTGCTTTTGTGGGTTTGAATACCTGTCCCACCATGTTAGCCATTTCTTTGCTTGTGATGTTATTCATTATCATAGAATGTGATATGCATTGCATTGTGATGTTATTGGGCACATATGCTTCGTATTGCACTGTGATATTTGAGCAAGAGTCTTGTTGAGATGATCGATGACTGAATACTCCCCTGTTTGTACTTTCCTCCAGAGGTCATCTGGACCTGTTTCAACAACGGGAGGTTTGTTAGAGGCATGCTTCCTGGACTCTCCCAAATGCTTGGGTGTATAGACCCTTCTAATCGTAGTCATCCCTTGTGCAGCACCAGATTCCCCATCTGGGCTTTTCCTTTTCTTCTAGCTTCGGCCATATAATCCCATGGTACAACCTCGGTGTTTAAAGGTGGTGTGGTTGATACTGTCACTGTAAATGGTGTCTACTTTCACCTCAAATGGAATAGGTGCAACTTCATGGGGTGCTACCTCAACTTCAAATGAGACTGATGCTGTTACCTCGACCTCCACTGGCGGCTGCACCTGCACTATAATGGGGTTGAGGGTGACCGTGGGTTTTTTGGAGTCGTCACCCTCTTTGATAAGTCCGATTGATCCCTCCGGATCCCATTCTTCATCCATCTCTATCATATTGACACCTTCACCCCTGTGATCTGGGAGGGGGTTATTGCGGACGTTGGGTGTAGCCTTCTTTGCCTGGATGATCTTGTTGTCAATCAAAGCCCGGATTTTGTCCTTCAATATGCGGCATTCGTTGAGGGTGTTCCCTTTCATGCCCGAATGGTGTGCACAAGTTTTATTTGGGTTAACTCATTGGGATGAGTTCTCTGTGGCCACAGCAAGGATGGGAGTGACGTAACTAGCAGCCTTCAACCTTTCATTTAGCTGGTTGATGGGTTCAGCAATGGCAGTGTATTGTTTGGGTGGTCTGCGGTCAAAATTAGGTCGCGGTCTTGGGTAGTTTTGACGAGTTGGAGGTGACTGAAAGTGAGATGGTTGGGAATTATAGGTATTATAGGCAGTGGCTAGTTGGAAATATCTGGGGGATGAGGGTTGATATGTAGGTGGAGGTGACGATTGATATGTGGGTGGAGGTGCTTGATATGCAAGTGGGGAGGTTCGGTATATGAATGGAGTTTTGGGTCCTTGGGCGACCATTGCTGCTCCCACGTCCTTCTTCTTAGATATACCCCTGACTGCAATGCTTTATTAGTGGCATGCAATGCCTCAAAGTTCGTTACCATCCCACTCTTGATGCCTTCTTCGATCCTTTCACCAAGTTCGATGATATCAGAGATCTTATGGTTTTCAATAACCATCAACCTTTCATAGTATTGCGGATCCTGTGCTCTGACAAAGAACTAGTTCACTTGTTCCTTATCCAATGCTGTCCTGACTTTGGCTGCTTCTGACCTCCAACGAGTAGCATACTCGCGAAAAGTCTCGGTGGGCTTCTTCTTGAGGTTCTGAATGTAGAAGACATCTGGTGCATTCTCTGTGTTAAACCAGAATCGGTCCATAAAATCAGACGCCATACTCACCCAGTTGGACCATTTCTTAGGATCCTGGCTGATGTACCAGGACAAGGCATCTCCCAAAAGACTCCTCATAAAAAGCTTCATCCGAATCTTTTCATCTTTTTCAACCCCGACAAGCTTGTCACAATAGGTCCTTAGATGAACCTTGGGATCACCTGTACCGTCAAACATCTCGAACTTGGGAGGTTTGTATCCCTCTGGCAGTTCTACATCTGACTGTATGCATAGGTCTTCATAGTTCAGACCTTCTATCCCCTTGCCTCCTTCTACGCCTTGAACTCGGCTGGTCAACTTCTTGAGCTCCTCGGCTAGGTTCTTAATGAGTATGTCCTTCTCAACAGATTCCGGTGCATAGGAGATGGGTTGAGTGGAGTGAGGTAGGGTCTCCACATATATAGGGTTATTTTGGTGACCTGGAATCTGGATATAGTGGTGATCATTGGTGGAATTCTGGGGTTCAGGAATGACTGGTGGAGTATTTTGTGGAGTATGGTAGGCGTTTAGCTGGTATTGTGGTGGGATAGTTTGATTTTTTGGTGGAGTTGTATAATGGTGGGGTATGGGAGGGTTTTGTGGGCGCTTGCTGGGTGTGTTTTGAGGTGGTGCGGGGTTCTGAGTGTTTGGATTGATGTCTGGGATGCTAAGTGAGAAGGACAGGTTTGCCACATTCCGGACATGCTCAAGTTCACCCTGGAGTTCTAGTATTTTCTGTTCGAGCCGTGAAACTGCTTCATTTGGGGCCTGAGTACCCCGACCATCAGAAGTTTCTGCATGTTCAACCTGTGTGTTGTTTTCCTTTCTGGCGCCGTTCAAATCTTCCATTTTTGCTATTCCCTTGCCTTTTGGTGGACTAGGATGACGAGAAGGTGGAGGGCCCCTGGATCTTGTGTGATAAGCAGATGATGCTAGTATGCACGAACCAACCTTTGGGGAATGGGAATAATCAAACGAAAGAAAGAAAAAGAAAAGGTAGCCAAGTCAGCAATGATTCAGGAAAGTTTGCAGTATTTAAACACATATTGCGGGAATATAAATTTGCGTCGTAATTTGGGAGCCCTGTTGTGCCCGAGGTAGGCCTATCGACAAATAAATTTGGAGAAATTTAGTGCCAATAATTGCCTCATTTCATCAATGTGAAAATAGACGACCCAGAACGATACTAAATAAGATAACGTCACTAATGGCACTTGGCCTTATTACATTTATGAAGCAAGTAAACCTAATCTATTTGGTCCCAGAAGGACCCTCTCCAGACTGGATGCTCTTGTCGATAAATTCCCCCAGTTCGCGCAGGTTCAGCAGTAAGAGTGCCCTTGCCAAATGCCCTCCTTCGTTTCCCTCGGCATTTTCGCAATCGGTGACTCTCTTCCTCATTTTCCCTTCTAGTTCTATTAGATTGTACTCCAGATACTCCAACCTTTTGCTGGATTTAACAGCCCTTTCTTTCCACACATTGATCATTTCCATGTCGGCCTTATGCTGCACCATATGCTCAACTTCAGACTCACGAATTCTCTTGCGTAATTTGTTGTACTTCACCTGTGCTTCGGCAACTTCGTCTATAACCCTGCTTCCTGGACCAACCCTAGGCTCGAAGATCCCCTCTATGTTATCATCCAACCATGAGGGGTAAAAGTATGTATGACCCGCATGATATCGATCCGGCTCGATGGTATCTTTTTCCATGATAATCTTCAAGCTCCACATGTGTTGTGCTTCATTCTTATATAGGATGGCGTCACCTTTAAAATCGGCTATGAAGTGACTCATCTTAGCGACTCGCGGTATGACTTGTTTCCTGCCTGCCTATCTCATAACCCTGGGGGGAGCGTAAGGGTATATGCCCTTTAACCTAATCAGTACCAAGTGGCGAACATCCCCGGATTTGATGACGAACTCGTCGCTAGGGAACAATTCGAACATCCATTGAACTTGGTCCTCAGTCAGTTTGTTGAAAAACTTCACCCATCCTATAGCGTCCTTTGGTTGAGCAAACATGTCTGGAATATATGTCATTTTCTTGGGATGGTTGAAGGTTATATGATTCCACGGTCTTCGTGGAAACTCCTGACGGGTATTGACCCTTTTGGAGATGTTCTAGGAGCCAAACTTGCAGCAGCAAATTGCAACCCTCGAAGAATCTGAACCCCTTCTGACAGCGTTCCAAGGCCCGGTATATATCTGCAATGATCATAGGGAATATGGTATATGTCTGCCCCTCGATCCCGTCAATCATAGTTTTGGCCACCATGGCCAGCCTAGTGTGGATTATGTCCCCTTGGATCGGGAACACTAGCATGCCCAAGAAACACACAATGAACACAAAGACCCTACGATGAATCCAACCCAAGGAGGTGATGGAGATTTCATCATCGAAGATACGGTAAGACCTGCTGTGACCGTATCGCTCATAGAAGAAGTCGAAAGGTATGTAAGAGTTTTTCAGGCACTCCAGGTCATCATTCTTCTTTAACCCCATCATTTTCAAAAATCCCCTAGTGGTGCAGTTTTCTGGTGCCAATAAACCAGGGCTATCCCAAGGTAGCCCAGCAAATCCCCCTATTTCTTCCAATAGAGGGGTCATTTCTATGTTTCCGAAGCGGAACACAGCCCTTTCTTTGTCCCAAAACATGGTGGCAGCCTCGATCACCATTTTGTTTGGCTGAAGATCCAAAAAAGAAGGAAAATTTCCTAAGACTCGTTTCACCTGTTTTTGGTCACTCGAAGGAAGATCCCTCCACCAATCTAGCAAAAGTGAAGGTATGCTACCGACCATGCCGAACCGGGGGAATTCGTGCCTCATTTTCTGCAAAATAAAAGATGGTTAGGCCCATTCCCCCTCCAGGTACGTCTATTTATACAACAATGATTAGCATATTGGCGCTTACTTCTCCAAATTAATGCACACAATCGTGGTTGCGTCCGTTGGGATTATGAAAAACCCGATGGAGTTTTGGGTGAGGCTTGTGTTAAAGGGTTATTATGCGGATAACATATTAACCTGGCTAGGTTTGACCATGATGCATGCACAATTGATCAGAGTAACGTTGCTATAAAGGTCTAGACTGGGACCCTCAAGCGGACAACTTGAGGGGGAAAGGCACGGAACCGTCGAACGCACCGCTGATCGACTAATTTTACCACAAATACGCTTTTCCGAGTTTAAAAGGGTGATATATAGGAAGAGCGCAACACTCATCAAGCGTTGCTATTGGATTAATTACGCACGAGTGGGATATGATGTTGAGCATGATTTATGCAACAATAAATAGCATGTTGTCAAGTATTTGCACGTTAAATATGATAAATGCGGTATTTAAATAATTGAAAGACAATTACGAAAAAGAAAACAAAGAGACAAGTTATTTTCAGGAAATAAAAGAAATCATAAATGCTTGAAAATAAGCAATTAAATCCAAATAGGGGGGGGGGGGGGGGGAAAGGTTGTATCAACAAAATAAAGCATGCTTGAGACTAATTCACAAAAACAAGTTCGTTATGGTAAGAGCCTAAAATATCCCCATCAGAGTCGCCATGCTGTCGTGCCCCCTTTTTCCTTGCGGAGTTCGGGTTTCGACATTCATTGGGAACAAATCATTTCCTTTTGGGAATTGGGTATTTAAATTTGAAGAGTCGCCACCTAACGGATTTAAGGTGCGTTAGGGTACCCAAAGCAAGTAACTCATAAAACCGATTTGCATTACTAGAGATTTGGGTAAGGGCTCGAAATAACCTTGAGGGAAAGGTGTTAGGCACCCCCCGCGATCCACAACGGTGGGTCCCGGCCGAACTCCAATTATGTGAATTAGTCATCTAATAGATAGGCAGTCTAAGCACACATATGCAAATAAAGGAAATTTAACAGATAGGCAGTCTAAGCACACATATGCAAATAAAGAAAATTTAACAGATTGGCAGTCTTAGCACACATATGCAAATAAGGTGAGGGAAGTCCTAGGTTTGTTAGCCTATAGGATCACGTCTGTACAATACCCGGTAAGCCTTCCTCAACTAGAGGGGTTACACGTGGCATTAGCCTAAAGCGTTCTAGTAACCTTATGAGGTATCCTATGCGTGCACTACCCATCCCTTTACTTATATATTCCCAGAGGTATTTAGGACTTCTAGTTAAGGTAGAACTAGACTCTCCTACAGTAATTAAAAGGAGAAAACTCTAGGTGACAAAGAAAACACGTAGGACTGGACCAAGGATAGAATAGTTAAAAGGCTCACATTTTACCTCCACAAATAGAGCAAGCAAGTGCACGTCTCAAACATCAGATTTCAGATATTTCAGAGTGGTCCTAGAACAGGATATCTAAGCGAGTATGACAAGCAGAGAGTATGCAACATTTGCGTTAAAGGCCTGATCAGTTTGCCTACTGATTTTAAAAAAAAACTTATTGAATTTGGGCAGTCACAAGTAAGCAAAGCATAATTTCACAGTTTATTAGACCTTGATTGCCTATAGGCTTGCCTAGGCGTGGATCAACGGTAACATGTCATCTAGACATTAATAAAGACCATAATTTTGAATCAGTAATTGGCAGACAGATTTTTTATTTATTGAACCTATATGCTGTCTATGTGCTGAAGAATGATCACAGGCGTTATAGAACTGGTTTCGCATTTTCATCTTTACGAGCATGATGTCTAAATGTTGAGATTGTTTTTATGCTTATTCCTTATTGGCATGATGGCTAGGTGATAAAACTGATTTTTATGCGTTTAAACTATACGCGTGGTATTTGAGCGATTGCAGCAAAAATCCTAGAAACATGATCTCTAATGCACATAAGAAAGCTGTGAACATAATTATTAAGGCACAATTGATAAATGACCTAAGAACCAGATTTTCAATGCAAGTGTGAGAATGCAGAAATTTTCTTAGAATGGAAATTTAGAACAAATAGCATAAGGATCCTATAAACATGTTTTCTAATGCACACCACAATCCCTCAAGCATGGCTTTTAATTCATGTAGATAATCATAAAAGTCCTATGAACATGGTCTCTAATGCATGTAGACAATCATAATGGTCCTATGAGCATGGTTTCTAATGCAACAATCATAATGATCCTATGAGCATGTTTTCTAATGCATATAGACAATCATAATGATCCTATGAGCATGGTTTCCACCCGATATATAAAAGGCCCTCCCTTCTACTAATTTTCCAAATATCTGTTTACAAGAAATTATTATTACAAACCAACACTAATAATGAATTATAGAAGTGGAATTGCTACAACTATAAGGAGCCTGAATATAGGCCCAAAAGATAAACCTGGCAGACCAGGCCTTCAACCAGTTCACAAATGCCATAACCTCATAGTGCATCCAATAGGATCCTGGTGTGTCAAAGTTCCCAAGGGCCTCAGGGACCCCGGACAATGCTCACACCAGAAAACTTTCAAAGTAACCGTTTGTGAGCATGTTTGGAAAGCCAACTCCAGTGTATCAAAGTTCAGAGGAGCCTCGTGGACTCCTAAGCAATGCTTACACCAGAGGGGCAAGACCCTAGGTGTTCTAAGAGTAGGAGTCGAAAATGGTGCTTGAAAATATAAATAGTTTTAAGAAAAACATTTTAGAAGTAAAACAGTTTAGAAATAAAACAAGAGTAGAAGTGAAACAGGAGTAAACAGAGTCATTGCAACTCTACGTGTTCAAACAATCAAACAAGGACAAAACAGGCTCACAACCATTTCAAACAAGCTTTAGATGTACTAGATTCAACTCAATCCATTAGTTATCACTAGGTGGGGCACATAGCATGCTGGGAGTAGAATAATAATAAACAGAAAAAACCATACAAAGAAGGGTTGGGAACATAGAAGTCATTAGTCAGGAACACATAAAACAGGTCAGGAAGGAAAACATGCCAGTTAAAATAAAGCAAGTTCATAGCCAGATTCTATAACATTCAATAGCGGATAGACATGCTGATCAGAAGACAAAAAAAGGAAGCACATAAACTTAATAACCAGATTACACAATACTGGATAGGACATAACAACAGAAGTAATCATGCCGATTTAAAGCAATAGACATGAAAGACACAGAGCTAAATACGGATGTAGTCATATTGATTGGGAACAAGGAAGATATAGGTTCAATTACACAGAAGTAGCCATACTAATTGAAGTCCATAAGTAGTCATGCTAATTGAAATAGAGAAAAGTCATGGATTCAACAGAAGTAAAGCAACAAACAAGAAAGCACATATGTTTAAGCTTCATAACATAATGAATGGCATTAGGAATGGAAACATACCAGTTAAAGATAGCAAAATAGAAGGTGAAAGTGTGCAGAACTCAGTGATCTAGCCTTGGCTTTCAGCCGGCTAGACAATGTAGTGAACACAAGTAGCAGAAAGGTTTAGTGAGAGCAAAGTTTGTGTGTGTGCGTGTTTCTGAAATTGTTGTCCGTGTAGAAGAATCAGAATAAGAGTGTATATATAGCACTTAGTAAAGTAGACAAATAAGGCGAGAATAATTTAAAATTCGTAAATAAGGCAAGTAAATATAATCAATCAGTTAGGTGGGGCTAAACCCAACCAATCCGCATAAACAGAATCCAGGAATGTCACAATAGCACAAGGAGAATCAATTACCAGCCCTGATTGCGACTCAAATAAGGTAAACAAATCACTTATTGACCATAAATTAACTAATTAGTCGGAATAAGGCAAGTAACACCAATTAAAGGTAACAAATACGGAAAGTAAATCCCAAAAATACTGATTATAATGGGAAAAAAATTATTCAAATCCCTAATAGAAATCAATCAGTACATTGGGTTGACAGAAATAAACAAATAACGGGAGAAATTTGAAGTAATCAGTGTCACAAACAGAAAACGTCTAGGGTTTAAGCATATACACGAAAATCAATCAAGTTAGTAAAGAATAGTCAGATTTAACACTTAGAAGTTTGAAAATCGTTTGAAGAGAACTTAGGACGAACCCTAGTTCTTAAAAATTACTAAAATAAAATAATGATAAGAGAAATAGAAAGTTTTTGTGTAGAAAAATACCAAATAATACTCAGAACGTTTCAGATCTAGAAGGATCTGAACAGACCCAAGTAGTCATAAGACTAGGGTTTTGGAGAATGACAGGGACGAAAAGAAATCAGTCTAAACCCATAGATTCGAACCAAAAATAGGAAAAAAACAGCACTCACAAACGGAAATGGCCATAGACAGGCCTGTGAAAAGGTTTCGAGCAAAACCAGGTTGAATCTCTTTGAGATTCTCTCATAGATCAATGAAGTCAAACAACCAGAAGATGTAGCAGGCGGGCAAGGACCAAAAATACAGAGAAACCAGATAGGGGAATCTGGTGCTGCACAAGGGATGACTAGGACTGGAAGGGTCTATACACCCGAGCATTTGGGAGAGTCTAGTAAACAGGCCTCTAACAGACCTCCCGTTATTGAAACAAGTCCAGATGACCTCTGGAGGAAAGTACAAGCAAGGGAGTACACATTCATCGATCATCTGAAAAAGACTCCTACTCAAATATCTATCATGTCGCTGCTACAGAATTTAGAAGCACACATGAACGCTCTGATGAAAGTATTGAACGAAGCATATGTGCCCAATAACATCTCAAGCGGAGAAATGGCTAACATGGTGGGACAGGTATTGGAAAGTCACAAAATCACTTTCCACGAGGATGAGTTGCCGCCTGAGGGTTTGAATCACAATAGGGCACTACATATCACACTGCAATGCGAAGACTACTTCAATTCCAGGGTCCTGATTAATGGAGGATCCAGTCTCAATATTTGCCCATTGACAACACTGAAGAGGTTAGGCAAAGGCCTTTACGAGATACGAGAAGGGACCATGAACGAAAATTAATCTCTATCTGCAAATGGGGCCTATGTGGTTTGATGTCGAGTTTAAGGTGCTGGACATATCTGCATCCTACATTCTAATGTTAGGACGCCCATGGATACACGCCACTGGGGCTGTGGCATCAACTTTGCATCAGGCAGTAAAGTTTGAGTGGAACCATCAGGAGGTTATTATCCATGGAGACGGGAGCAACCCCATTTACACCCGTCAGACTATTCCGATGGTCGAGAATAGGAGAAAGCTAGGCGGAGAACCTTATCATCACATCGAGTGGGTCAATGCAATCGACAAAGATAAGTGGTGGGATAGCAAGATAGCAAGCATGATGAACTGGGGAGGGTATGAGTCTGGCAAGGGTTTTGGTAAAAATCTTCAGGGCATCACCAAGCCAATACAGCCAAAGCACCATGGTACCACTTTTAGGCTGGGATATCAATGCACTTGGCAAGAATACAATGACTGGTCACCACCATGGCGAGGTCCGTACTATCCATTTGAGCAGCCTATACCGCACTTGAATCAGACCTTCCAACAGGCCGACATCATATGGTAATCAGAGGAGGAAGAAGCACTGGCAGCCTTAAGGAATCTATTCTTGGAGGATGAGGACCTGGACAGTTGTGTAATTATTGAGGAGGAGGAGGAGGAGGAAGGCCCTACCATCCGAGCTGTGGAGAGAGGATCATCCTCAAGAATTGGACTGTCAGACCATCCAGGGCTCGATTAGTCCCGGGTTAGCGAGGCTGAACATCACTATTTTGTTTATTTTCTAAGAAAAATGATTTCCCTTTTTGGCATTTTGTTTTAAATAATATTTCCAATGTTCCGAAACGTTGTTTAAATTATCGAAAATCGCTTTTATGCTTTAATGAATCAATATTTATTATTACCATTTTTTCTCTCATATCTTTATCTATACAGCATTAACATTTCCTGTCTCAATGAACCAACAACTGTGACATGTCATGAGACGACGCAACAAAATGATAGTGATTCGGAAGAAGAAGATGTCATACCCGAGGAAATTGTCAGAGAAGTAGAAGACTTTGAGAACAAGCCCAAGTCCAATCTGGATGGAACAGAAATAATCTACTTGGGAGACTCTGAAACTGTCAAGGAAACCCGCATCAGCATCCACTTGTCGCCATCAGAAAAAGAAGAGTACACACAGTTCTTGAAAGGGTATGAGGACATCTTTGCATGGTCATACGATGATATGACCGGGTTAAGTACATCCATTGTGGCTCACAAGTTTCCCACAAACCCAGCATGTCCACCAGTAAAACAGAAACTCAGGAAGTTCAAGCCTGACATGAGTCTGAATATCAAGGAGGAGGTTACTAAGAAAATCAAGGCGAAGGTCCTCAGGGTGGTTGAATACCCAACTTGGCTAGCCAACATCGTGCCAGTTCCAAAGAAGGATGGGAAGGTCAGGGTCTGTGTTGATCATCGGGATCTCAACAGGACCAGCCCAAAGGATGATTTCCTGCTTCCAAACATACACATCCTAATCGACAATTGTGCCAAGCATGAACTCCAGTCGTTTGTGGATTGTTTTGCCGGTTACCATCAGATTCTGATGGACGAAGAGGACATTGAGAAAACAGCTTTCATTACACCATGGGGAGTATACTGTTATAAGATGATGCCATTCGGTCTAAAGAATGTTGGGGCCACCTACATGAGGGCCATGACTACCATTTTTCAAGACATGATACATAAGAAGATCGAGGTATATGTGGCCGACGTCATCATCAAATCCATGAAAGCCACAGATTATATAGCCGATTTGAGGAAGTTTTTCGACAGACTACGGAAATACAACCTTAAACTAAACCCCGCAAAATGAGCTTTCGGGGTTTCCGCAGGAAGGTTACTTGGGTTCATTGTCAGCCGCCGAGGGATAGAATTGGATCCGTCAAAAGTCAAAGCCATCCAGGAGCTACCGCCGCCGAAGAGTCAGAAAGATGTAATAAGTTTTCTAGGACGGCTAAACTACATCAGTCGGTTCACAGCCCAGTCCACAGTTATATGTGAGCCGATTTTCAAGATGTTGAAGAAAGATACTACAACTAGTTGGACCGAAGATTGTCAAAAAGCTTTCGACAAGATCGAGGAGTACTTATCAACACCACCAGTCGTGGTCCCGCCAGAGCCAGGTAGACCCTTGCTACTCTACCTTGCAGTGCTAGATGGAGCCTTCGCCTGCGTTCTAGGGCAGCACGACGAGACAGGGAGAAAGGAACGAGCTATCTATTACCTGAGTAAGAAGTTCACTCCATATGAAGCGCGGTACTCTCTATTGGAACGTACCTGCTGCACTCTGACTTGGATAGCTCAGAAGCTGAGGCATTACTTCTGTGCCTACACAACATACCTCATATCAAGGATGGATCCCTTGAAATATATCTTTCAGAAACCCATGCCCACTGGCAAGCTGGCTAAGTGGCAAATCCTGTTGTGCAGTTCGACAATGTTTATGTGACTCAGAAAGCAGTCAAGGGACAGGCACTGGTAGATCATCTTGCTGAGAATCCCGTGGAAGGAGAATACGAACCCCTAAAAACGTATTTTCCCGATGAAGAAGTGTTATTCATAGGAGAAGACATTGTTGAATCGTACGACGGTTGGAGAGTGTTCTTTGATGGAGCGGCCAATTTCAAGGGAGTCAGCATTGGAGCCGTCTTGGTATCAGATTTCCCTGCACCAACAACATGGCAGAGTATGAAGCCTGCATACTAGGTCTCAACATGGCCATTGACATGAATATTCAGGAGCTGCTGGTAATCAGTGATTCAAATTTGCTTATGCACCAAGTACAAGGTTAATGGGCACCAAGAATTCCAAGATACTGCCATATTTGCACCATGTGCAGGAATTGAGAAAGAGGTTCACGAAGATAGAGTTTCGGCATGTTCCCAGGATTCAGAACGAGTTTGACGATGCATTGGCCACTTTGTCATCCATGATACAGCATCCCGACAAGAACTTCGTCGATCCTATCCCAGTAAGGATCCATAGCCAGCCGGCGTATTATGCCCATGTTGAAGAAGAAACAGATGAAAAGCCTTGGTTTCACGATATCAAAAAATATTTGGCAAAAGGAGAATATCCGGAGCATGCAAATCATACTCATAAACGTACGCTTCGGAGGTTGTCCAACAATTTCTTCCACAACGGAGGAACCTTGTATAGAAGAACTCCTGATTTGGGATTGCTAAGGTGTGTCGATGCAAAAGAAGCTTCTAAGCTAATTAAGGAGATACATGCTGGGACCTGCGGTCCGCATATGAATGGCTTTGTCTTGGCCAAGAAGATACTTAGGGCTGGTTATTTCTGGATGACCATGGAGACAGATTACGTCCAGTATGTCCAAAAATGCTACCAATGTCAAGTACATGCCGATATAATAAAAGTTCCTCCAAATGAGCTCAATGCAACAAGCTCGCCTTGGCCATTCGCCGCCTGGGGAATGGATGTCATTAGTCCAATCGAGCCCACCGCCTCAAATGGGCATCGGTTCATCTTGGTAGCTATTGATTACTTCACCAAATGGGTCGAAGTAGCATCTTACAAGAAAGTAACTAAGAAAGTCGTGGCAAATTTTGTCCGCGATCGGATTGTTTGCCGGGTTGGAGTTCCAGAATCAATCATCACTGGCAATGCCTCCAATCTCAACAGTGATCTGATGAAGAACATGTGTGAGACTTTCAAAATTAAGCACAAGAATTCCACAACTTATAGACCTCAGATGAACAGAGCTGTAGAAGCCACTACCAAGAATGTCAAGACGATACTGAGAAAGATGGTAGAAAAACACAAACAATGGCACGAGAAGCTGCTGTTTGCTTTATTGGGATATCGTACCACAGTCCGCACATCAACTGGGGCAACTCCCTACTTACTGGTTTATGGTACTGAAGCTGTTATTCCCGCTGAAATGGATATCCCTTCTCTAAGAATCATACAAGAAGCTGAGCTTAGCGACGCAGAGTAGATAAGGAGTCGTTATGAGCAGCTAGCCCTCATAGACGGAAAAAGGATGAATGCAATGTGTCATGGGAAACTCTATCAGAACAGAATGTCCAGAGCCTTCAACAAGCGAGTCAAGCAGGGGCAGTTCACACCGGGGCAGCTGGTGTTGAAGAAGATCTTCCCGCATCAGGATGAAGCCAAAGGGAAATTCTCTCCCAACTGGAAAGGCCCTTACATGGTTCATAGAGTATTGACAGGGGGAGCCCTCATACTTGCAAAAATGGATGGAGAAGTCTGGCCAAAACCGATCAACTCAGATGCAGTCAAGCGATACTATGTGTAACTATTTATGTTTTCACAAAATGATGTAAATTGAACTACGGTTGACCTAATTACCGTTTAAGAGGGGATACGTAGGTAGCCCTGTGGGTTGGGTCATATCATAATAAAATTTTCATTTCCCCCCTGAACAAAAAAATGGAGCAAAATTTTGAGGAGGACCCTCAAAATTCCGGAGCAAGTCCAGCCAACGCCATCATATGCCAGAAAGTCAGAAATCAATCAGAAACTGGGGTAGAATTTTGGGGAGGACCCTCAAAATTCTGAAGCAATTTCAGCTGATCGTATCATGTGCAGCAGTCAGACGTGTCCATCTAACTGGGGCAGAATTTTGAGGAGGACCCTTAAAATTCTATAGCATGAGAGTTTGCGATGTCTCGGATCGTGTCACAGTCACTAGTTCATCTAACCAATTTCTAAAATAATTTATTTTTATTATTTCATTGAAACTATGCATGTTTGCTTGTAAAATGACTCTGTTTAGCCAACGCTACCCCCAATGATTTGAACAGGACCTTCAGACCAAGTGAAGCAAGACAACGGAGGCACGAACCGACCTCCCCCTTTACAGAACTCACGATTTTTCTTTGGATGCAGGAGCGAAGAATATACATGCTTCCAAGTCACAATCTTCATAACAACCGCGATACTGAAATCTATTATCAGCTAATAAAACTCTTCTATCACCTGCTATTTTATTTTTGCATGGGACTAAGCCCTGTCTCGAATCTTGCATGAGACTAAGCTCTGTCTCCATCTACATGAGGCTAAGCCCTGCCTCCATATCTGCATAAGGCTAAACTCAGCCTTCCATTTGCATGGGACTAAGCCCTGTCCCGAATCTTGCATGAGGCTAAGCCCTGCCTCCATATCTGCATAAGGCTAAGCTCTGCCTTCCATTTGCATAGGACTAAGCCCTGTCCCGAATCTTGCATGAGACTAAGCTCTGTCTCCATCTGCATGAGGCTAAGCCCTGCCTCCATTTTTGCATAAGGCTAAGCTCTGTCTTCCATTTGCATGGGACTAAGCCCTATCCCAAATCCTGCATAAGGCTAAGCCCTGCCTCCATTCTGCATAAGGCTAAGCTCTGCCTTCCATTTGCATGGGACTAAGCCTTGTCCCGAATCCTGCATGAGACTAAGCCCTGCCTCCATTCTGTATAAGGCTAAGCTCCGCCTTCCATTTGCATGGGACTAAGCCTTGTCCCGAATCTTGCATGAGACTAAGCTTTGCCTCCTATTTGCATAAGGCCAATCATCGCCTTTATTTACTGAGACTAAGCACCGTCTCTCCAACACTATCTATTTACTCCTCTTTTGGGCTAAGCTCTGCCCTCAACTTTACAAGACTAAGCCTTCTCTTGTTGTTTTTAGCATCATATTATTGCATCTCATGGGCTGAAATATCGCCAACTTGTCCAAAGACGTCATCGTCTAAAGGCACCATCCTCATAGCCAGAAGACACTATGCCATGGCCTGAGGATCTCTCAAATTTGCATATCATTATTCAAAGGCGTCATGGTTCGGAGGCACCATTTTCTTGGCCCGAGAACATCATTGCATGGCCTGCAAATCCCCCACCGAACAATTCATGGCCCAGGATATCATGGTCTAAGGACGTCATCCTCAACCGTCTAAAGACAATTCTCATGGTCCGGAGGGAATTTACATCATATTTAAATTTCCGCACAAATATGTACTTGTAGTATCTCTTCACTTGCAGGTCACCCGACAAGCAACCACTACCCAACAGGAGCAATCCCGCTTTAGTTCTTTCAAATTATCTCAAATCTGACCGTTCACCATAACCATCTTTCCATCCATTCCAAAGTCTCGTGTCCGTTCTTGTGGTGACTTCATCGGTATATTCCACCAATGAATCCAGAACTACACATGGCCTGATTCCTGTAAAGCCAGGGATATGTAGGCAGCCCAGAGACCAAGGTTTGGCCTCTATTTTTCAAAACATCCCGATCGGTCAAAATTGCCATCATTTCTTTACCCGAAAACTCTTTCATCCTTCCCGGGTAAAGAGGGGCAGCTACTGATACCCAATTTTTCCCTATAATATTTTAAAAAAAAATGCATCTATACCTCCAAAACCATGCATTAGCATCAATAATATTTTTCCATAATTTTTGCATTTTTAAGGGTTTTAATTAATTACTCCAGTATTTTATTTATGCAAATAGTTACTAATTACACCACAAATAATTTTATAATAATTTTGTGGTTTAGTTTTATCATTTACGTTTGCACTAAGTTTTAATTATTGCATAAATAGCCACATTTGGGATTACAATTGCAGTTACTTTGCAATTATGGCCCATGCATGCATTATTACATTTTACCAGAAAATAGCCTTTTATATTTTTTTTTAAATACTGGGTAATTATTTTTAAAACATTTCTTAGGTATGAAAATCATTTTGGTAATATGTTAATTATTAATAAAATTATTTTTTATCAACTAAATGGGTATTCAAAAAATGGCCCTTTTTATTTTCGGACCTAGCCTAATTAAAACAGCCCAATTTCAATCCCAATTCAATTAAAATTAGCCCAAATCTACCCAGGCCATTTTTATCTGAACCTAACACAATTAAACCTATCCAACCCAGCCATTCCGTTTAATCGTGGCCGTTGATTTTTTAGATCAACGGTCCACGATAAAACTTACCATATTAATCCCAAACGACTCCCTAAACCCCTCATTTTCTTTCATTTCCGCCGCCCTTCGTTCCCTCATCTCTCAAACTCTCTCTCAACCTAACCCTAAAACCTAGCCGCCGTCACCTGTAAAACTCCTCGTCTATGGGGTTTCTCTATATTTTTCGTCCCTTGCCGGCCTGCTACATCTTCTGGTTGTTCGACTTCTTTGATCTATGAGAGAATCTCAAAGAGATTCAACCTGGTTTTGCTCGAAACTTTTTCATAAGCCAGTCTATGGCCATTTTCGTTTGTGAGTGCAGTTTTCTTCCAATTTTTGGTTCGAATCTATGGGTTTAGACTGATTTATTTTCGTCCCTGTCATTTTCCAAAACCCTAGTCTTATGACTACTGGGTCTGTTCAGATCCTTGTAGATCTGAAACATTCTGAGTATTATTTGGTATTTTTCTACGAAAAACTTTGTATTTCTCTTATCATTATTTGATTTCAGTAATTTTTAAGAACTAGGGTTCGTCCTAAGTTCTCTTCAAACGATTTTCAAACTTCCAAGTGTTGAATCTGACTATTCTTTACTAGCTTGAATGATTTTCGTATATATGCTTAAACCCTAGACATTTTCTGTTTGTGACAATGATTACTTCAAATTTCTCTCGTTATTTGTTTATTTCTGTCAAGCCAATATACTGATTGATTTCTATTAGGGATTTGAATAATTTTTTCCTGTTATAATCAGTATTTTTGGGATTTTCACTTACTTTCCATATTTGTGACCTTTAATTGGTGTTACTTGCCTTATTCCGACTAATTAGTTAATTTATGGTCAATAAGTGATTTGTTTACCTTATTTGAGTCCCAATCAGGGCTGGTAATTGATTCTCCTTGTGCTATTGTGACCTTCCCGGATTCTGTTTATGCGGATTGGTTGGGTTTAGCCCCAATTAACTGATTGATTATATTTACTTGCCTTATTTACGAATTTTAAATTATTCTCGCCTTATTTGTCTACTTTACTAAGTGCTATATATACACTCTCATTCTGATTCTTCTACACGAATGACAGTTCAGAAACTCACACACACACACACAAACTTTGCTCTCACTAAAACCTTTCTGCTACTTGTGTTCACTACATTGTCTAGCCGGCTGAAAGCCAAGGCTAGATCACTGAGTTCTGCACACTTTCACCTTCTGTTTTGCTATCTTTAACTAGTATGTTTCCATTCCTAATGCCATTCATTATGTTATGAAGCTTAAACCTATGTGCTTTCTTGTCTGTTGCTTTACTTCTGTTGAATCCATGACTTTTCTGTATTTCAATTAGCATGACTACTTATGGACTTCAATTAGTATGGCTACTTCTGTGTAATTGAACCTATATCTTCCTTGTTTCCAATCAACATGGCTACTTCTGTATTTAGCTCTATGTCTTTCATGTCTATTGCTTTAAATCAGCATGATTACTTCTGTTGTTATGTCCTATCCAGTATTGTGTATTCTGGTTATTAAGTTTATGTGCTTCCTTTTTTTTAGGCTTCTGATCAGCATGTCTATCCCCTATTGAATGTTATAGAATTTGGCTGTCAACCTGCTTTGTGTTAACTTGAATGTTTTTATTCCTGACCTGTTTTATGTGTTCCTGACTAATGACTTCAATGTTTGCAACCCTTACTACCCTTCTTTGTATGGTTTTTCTGTTTATTATTATTCCACTCCCAGCATGCTATGTGCCCCACCTAGTGATAACTAATGGATTGAGTTGAATCTAGGCAATCTGAAGCTTGTTTGAAATGGTTGTGAGCATGTTTTGTCCTTGTTTGATTGTTTGAACACAGAGGGCTGCAACGACTCTATTTACTCCTGTTTCACTTCTACTCTTGCTTCACTTCTAAACTGTTTTACTTCTAAATTGTTTTTTCTTAAAACTATTTATATTTTCAAGCACCATTTTCAACTCCTACTCTTAGAACACCTAGGGTCTTGCCCCTCTGGTGTAAGCATTGCTTAGGAGTCCACGAGGCTCCTCTGAACTTTGATACACTGGAGTTGGCTTTCCAAACTTGCTCACAAAGGGTTACTTTGAAAGTTTTCGGGTGTGAGAATTGCCCGGGGTCCCTGAGGCCCTTGGGAACTTTGACACACCAGGATCCTATTGGATGCACTATGAGATTATGGCATTTGTGAACTGGTTGAAGGCCTGGTCTGCCAGGTTTATCTTTTGGGCCTATATTCAGGCTCACTATAGTTGTAGCAATTCCACTTCTGTAATTCATTATTAATGTTGGTTTGTAATAATAATTTCTTGTAAACAGATATTGGGGAAATTAGTAAAAGGGAGGGACTTTTATATACCTTTTGTGGGAATCGGCCATGCTCATAGGATCGTTATGATTGTCTATAGGCATTAGAAACCATGCTCATAGGACCGTTATGATTGTCTGCATGCATTAGAGACCATGCTCATAGGACTTTTACGATTATCTACATGAATTAGAAGCCATGCTTGCAGGATTGTTTGATGCATTATAAAACATGTTTATAGGCTCCTTATGCTATTTGTTCTAAATTTCCATTCTAAGAAAATTTCTGCATTCTCACACTTACATTGAAAATCTGGTTCTTAGGTCATTTATCAATTGTGCCTTAATAATCATGTTCACAACTTTCCTATGTGCATTAGAGATCATGTTTCTAGGATTTTTGCTGCACTCGCTCAAATACCACGCCTAAAGGTTAAACGCATAAAAAACAATTTTGTCACCTAACCATCATGCCTATAAGGAATAAGCATAAAAACAATCTCAACACTTAGACATCATGCTCGTAGCGATGAAAATGTGAAACTAGTTCTGTAACGCATGTGATCATTCTTCAGCACATAGACAGCATATAGGTTCAATAAATAAAAAATCTGTCTGCCAATTACTGATTCAAAATTATGGTCTTTATTAATTTCTAGATGACATGTTACCGTTGATCCACGCCTAGGAAAGCCTATAGGCAATCAAGGTCTAATAAATTGTGAAACTATGCTTTTCTTACTTGTGACTGCCCAGATCAATAGGTTTTTTTTAAAAAAAAAATCAGTTCGAAAATTGATTAGGCCTTTAACGCAAATGTTGCATACTCTCTGCTTGTCATGCTCGCCTAGATATCCTGTTCTAGGACCCCACTGAAAATATCTGAAATCTGCTGTTTGAGTCGTGCACTTGCTTGCTCTATTTGTGGAGGTAAAAAGTGAGCCTTTTAACTATTCTATCCTTGGTCCAGTCCTACGTGTTTTGTTTGTCGCCTAGAGTTTTCTCCTTTTAATTACTGTAGGAGAGTCTAGATCTACCTTAACTAGAAGTCCTAAATACCACCAGGACTATATAAGTAAAGGGACGGTAGTGTACGCATAGGACACATCTTAAGGTTACTAGAACGCTTTAGGCTATGACCAAGGGGAGGGAAATTGGGTAGTAAAGGATATGATGATATGTGCGCTAATGCCACGTGTAACCCCTCTAGTTGAGGAAGGCTTACCGGGTATTGTACAAATGTGATCCTATAGGCTAACAAACCTAGGACTTCCCTCACCTTATATACATTGTCTGCTTAGACTGCCTATCTGTTAAATTTCCTTTATTTGCATATGTGTGCTTAGACTGCCTATCTGTTAAATTTCTTTTATTTGCATATGTGTGCTTAGACTGCCTGTCTGTTAAATTTCCTTTATTTGCATATGTGTGCTTAGACTGCCTATCTATTAAATGACAAATTCACATAATTTGAGTTTGGCCGGGACCCACCGTTGTGGACCGCGAGGGGTGCCTAACACCTTCCCCTCAAGGTTATTTCGAGCCCTTACCCAAATCTGTGGTAATGCAAATCGGTTTTATGAGTTACTTGCTTTGGGTGCCCTAACACACCTTAAATCCGTTAGGTGGGGACTTTTCAAATTCAAATACCCAATTTCCAAAAGGAAATGAGTTGTTCCCAATGAATGTCGAAACCCGGACTCCGCGAGGAAAAAGGGGGCGCGACACTCGCCGCAGAAGCGGGACCGCACCTGTGGAAGGAGAAGCGCAAAAGCTGAATGAGGGGGGCCTGGTGAAGGACCGAAGATGCGGTAGTGGGGCCGCACCTGCAGAATCGCAGAAGCGGTTAGGTGACCGCAGGTGCGAAAATACTAGAGGCATTGAGGTCTTTAAATCGGGGGTTTGGTTCATTTCAACCCTATTTCTTCCATTGAAGCCGATTTTTGGAGCAACTTTGAGGTGCCATTTTCACTACCAAGCATGAGGTAAGTGGTTTATACTAGTTTTGAGTTAAATACATTATTGTATATGGATTTGAACATGGAAATTAGTGGAAATCTTGGGGTTTGTGGGAAAACCTAGAAATTTGGTATTCTTGGATTTTGACTACGATTTTAGACATAAAATTGAGAGTAAATTATGTATTTGAGTTCGTGAGGTTGTGGGAAAACTTTATCTTCGAAAATTTTTGGAATCCGGGCATGTGGGCCCGAGGGCAATTTTGTCAACTTTTCGATCGGGGTTTGAAATTGTTATAAATTGGATTATTATGAGTAATTGAACATATATTAATGGGTTTGCATATTGGCTAGTTATGGAGCGTTATGCATCGATTTTAGTCTTCGGAAGGGCGTAAAATATCGGTTATGGAACTTCGGAGCAAGGTGAATCTCCTTTTGTAAGAGGGAATTGTCCCTAAAGGTGGATTAATTGGATATGTGCTTCTATTTGTGGGGGCTACGTACACACGAGGTGACGAGAGTCCGCGCATAGCTACTATTATGCTTATGTTCGGGTAGTCTAGGACCCAAAAGCATGCTCTACTTGAAATGATTGTACCCTCATTGATAGTTTAAATTGCTTTAATCGTATCGAAGTGGTAAATGATTTTTTAAAAGAATTAAACTTCATTTTCTCGACTTGTAAAGAGAAATTGACACTTCCTTGAATAATTGTTTCCCTGATGAAGTCTTGATTGACTGTTTGAATGTGTGTTTCTATGTGTACCTGCGTCGCATGTATGATTCGCGAGTGGGGTGATTGTTTATTTTTATTTGACCGCGTCGCATATATGATTCGCGAGCGGGGTGATTGTATATTTATATTTGACCGCGTCGCATGTATGATTGCGAGCGGGGTAATAGATGCATCTATGGTTCGCGCCATTCGACCCTCTGGCAGTGCACAGTTTAAATATTGTTGGATCGGGCTGTACGACCTCGGCATGATTTGCGCATGCTTTCATTGCTTGCCTTGAAATTCATAAATGTTGATATTTGTTCTCCTTGCCTGGGATAAATGTATTAATGATAAAAATGAATTTGGAAATTTCCTATGAACGAAAGAATTGTTTACTTGCCTCACGCTATTGAGCTACAACCATTTTTATGAAAATCCTCGATTTACTATATTATTCATATATTATTATTGGATCACTAGTAAGTGTCGAAGCTGATCTCTCGTCTCTACTTCTTTGAGATTAGACGGGATACTCACTGAGTACACGTTGTTTTTACTCATGCTACACTTGCTGTGCATTTTTGTTGCACAGGCACATGTACCTCTAGCGGCCTAATGGGCATAGAAGCATGGAGGATACGGAGACTTAGGTGAGCTGCATCTCTCGAGGCGACCCGCAGCCAGCATAGTCTCTTTCAGTGTATTGTATTTATTTTCTGTCCAAATTTGTATTTCAGACAGTTATTGTACTTCTTTTGATTTCCTAGTTATTGCTCACGCACTCGTGGCACCGGGTTCTAGGATGATTTCGCAATTATTCAGTAAATAAATTTTGTAAAGACATCATTATTTATTCAGTGGAGTTTATTATTCATTGTTTAATGTTTAGCAGAAATGATTTTGAAAATATTAAAACGAGAATTTACTAGTTATATGGTATTTTCTTGCCTGACAGTGGTGTCCGGCGCCATCGCGATCCTTAGTGATTTTGGGTCGTGACAATTATGTCCCAAACTAATAGGATTATAAGGCTAATACCTAGAATTACGGTTATGTCCTTTTATTGTGAGTTATTATACTTAATATTAAAAGGTTATTTCTGTAAACTAACATTATATTCATGCTTTTAAATATATACTAGTTTCTCACGTGCGATGCACGTGTATGTTAGGTCATGTGATATAAGAATTTATAAAACAATATCAATATGTATTTTTGAAGTAAAAGTTTGAATATAATTATACATGAACGAATAAAGTGCAAGTTTCTGTGAATGAGGTCAGTGTGAATCGTCAAACTGTGACTTGCTTATCGAGGTTAGATGGTTGGATATCTTCTCAATCTGCGGAAACAAACAATCAAAGTTTAAATAAATACGTATTTTTAATATTTATTTAGCTTTTTAACTGGGTATTTGCATTCAAAGAATACAAACACGGAAAAAAAAATATATCAGTAGTTTCCAAACGCTACTTTTTGACCTCTCGATGATAGCATATGCTTGAAAGTTCGTATATATTTATATTAGATCTGTAGGAGAAGCAATATAAGTGACATCTTTATGCAACATGTGCATTAGATTGCAATTTTATTTATTTCAATACCTTGTAAGCATATTATGTTATTATAATATAACAATATGGTAGGTTTATATCCAAAGCTACATGCACTTGCTCCTACATATATATAATTGCAATTCTTTCCTTTTCTTCTGACGTTATAATAATTTATTCATTCTTTAAGTTTTACCATTTAAACACAATTTCATAGGGTATTCGATATCTAGGGAACCTGATATGACAAAAAAATTAAAATATAAATAAGAAAAGCAGCAATTATTGTGAGCAACACGACTCCATTATTTTTTAAACAGGAAAAAGAAAGACATCGGCTTCTTTTGGAATATTACATTAAAGTTAGCTACACTTGCTTTCATAGGGGTAAAATGTTAATACTAAAATTGTCGTTTTAAATAACAACTGAAACTAACTACTTGCGTTTTAATTTCAAAAGTATGTTTGTTAATAGAACATGGTTGATGTTTGAATTTAAAGATGAACTATGAGGACGGGCCAATTATATCCTTTTACGTTAAGAACCTATGTATTTTATGATTGGTGTTTGAATTTAATTAAAGATGAATGACATTGAGTTAAGTCATTATTTCTTGTCTAAATAACAAGCTAGTATGAAAATATAAAATAAGAGAAATTTTTATATAAAACAAATTCTCCTTTATTTTTATAGTTTTATAATATTTTCTGCTTTCCACAATTATAGAACAAAACTTCTTTATTTAACGTGTAGATTGGTTCGTTGCCTTTAGGGAATTTGCTTTCTTCTTCCCCCTCGGTACGAATTGTTAGAGATTCTTTCAATCCCAAGAACATGTAGAGATTTCTTTTCTTACCTTGTTCCACAAAATGACAAATCACAATGACTGTCAACTTTCCCATGGTGGAAATTTTCATTCACTACTACCCACTTTTTTTGATAAATTTTCAATATTGCGTGCTTTGGAGCTACTACTACTCTTCTTCTTCTATTCCTTTGAAATATATCTTTGTGATTTTGTAAACGGAAGCCTTTGTAAAGGAAGGCAACCACGATTAGGAACAGTTAGATGGAAAAACTGTAAACATTAGTAACTAATATGAAAGATTATAACCTTTCGAATAAATTTGGTAATTTTTCATAAATAAAATTTAATTAATTTAGAAGGGCATTTAGGTAATTCAACATTTGAGTTTATATATATATATATATATATATATATATCAAATACTATTGATAATTCAAATTAATTAAAAAACTATATGAAAATATATTAAAAATCATTTTCGACTCCCCGAATAGTAATAACTAAACATAAAAAGGGATAGAGGGAATATAATGATAAGACACGGCGTTTTGGTTAGTCCGCCGTGACATTACCATACCAGGCCAGCTGCATATGAGGTTACTAGAATTAGCAACTTCAACACTTTATTGTGCATTTATCACTTCCTTGTTTCTACTTTATAAGTCTACACTGAGACAAGAATTAGGCACAAGATATAAGCCCACATGGGATCAGCAGAAAGTGCTAAATGAAAATGGACCACTATATCATGTGGCTACTTGCCCATTTGGATTCCAAAAGGGATCAAAATGAAGACCAACTGATGAAATCAAAGGGATTGCCCTTGATTCAATTATCCTGATCCTCACACTATAACCACTCACCATTCCTTTTTCTAGCCTGTGAAGCTTCTTGTATCCTATTGTGGTTCCATTTGCAATTTTCATCCCATTTACATAAATTTCATGTTTTTTGATCCTTTGACCTAGTCCTATTGCTTCTTGAATTCTTACCACATTAAATCTCAATGGTTTGTCCTTCGCTTTGAACTCAATCCAATGGTCATCTTCATCTTCATCTCTTGGAGCCCAATATGTCCACAAATGGTCATTGTCTAGCACGTTTTCGGGTCCAAAACCTCCATTTTTACCACCCCTCTGACTACTTGCTTTGATCGAACACTTGGTGGCCAAATTGGTGGAGAATATTGTGTCGATTGCACTTCTAAATTCTTTGAGTCTTTGCACATCGCTGTCAGATATTAGTCCTTGTTTATTAGGAGGCACGTTAAGTAGCAATACGCAATTTCTTCCAACGGACTTGTAATAGATTTCGAGTAAATCGCTAAGGTTCTTTGGTGCTTGTGATTTATGCCAAAACCATCCTTTTCGAATGGATACATCGCATTCTGGTGGTAGCCAATCTGTCCCTTTTGGATCTCCACTGTTGAGATAACTGCATTTTGTTTAGCAAAGTAAGCATTTAGCATTATAGTTTATAAAAATACAATCTTTGATATCACTCACTTTGTGTAAATAGAATCCGCTCCTATATATATACTATATTTCCTCAATGACTAATAATTTTCCATTTGTACTCTATGAAAATGTCCCACCAAATGACTGGACGTAACAGCCACAATCTAATAATTGACATGTATCTTCTTGCTTTTCATACAAAGGGTAATTGACGTACATTGTTAACCAAGAATCAGTTGTCAATATTACTGAATACAGCTAGCACAAACAATATTAAGGGAAATAATTGTATTTACGCTGGGCAGAATATAGTTTACGTACTCAGCGTTGCTATTGCCAATAGACAGTAATGTTCGATTGATGGTGGACCAACTTGTGCTTCCGGCGAATCCGTCCTCATTTCCGACCCATCGGACGCCCGGGCCGGCATCGGAAAATATGTTGATAGTGCTCTGCAGTTCCCTCACCATTGCGAACCAATCATCAAAGTAGTAAGTCATGTTTGGTGCGTTCGAACCCTTTGCTCCATCAAACCATATCTCTTTAACATCTCCATATCTTTCAACCATTAATAAGAAAACTATTAGTTACATTATTCTTTTTTTAGCAGCAGGTAATTAACCGTCTATAAAGAGTGAAACTAATAACCTAAAATATTAAACGTGTTATCTGGTACAACATGTTAAAATATTGAAGGCAAAATTCTTTATTAATAGCATGTCGATGTACAATCAAACATCTCTATAACAACCTCATTTGTTCCGATATTTTTTAGCTCTACAGTGAAGTGTTGTTATAGAGGACATATATTATAACATAACATAAGATACGGTTCCGAGAAAAACTTGACTTTTATAGTGAAAATCTATTATATATGGATGTTGTTATAGAGATGTCTCATTGTATATAGGTTAACTTTTTTTTAAAGGACTTCTTTATCCTAAAACTGTCTTGAATGAATCTGGTAGCTAATGCCGCCAGAGCAGCTTGCAGTAAGTATCGTCACATCGCCTCCCACATGTAACATAGCATGCATGTAACCTGTCGAATTGAAATTCAAAGTGGGGTGGGGTGGGGGGATCGGCTTACTTATTGAGAAGTTCTTGTAGTTGAGCCAAATAGTGTTCATTGTACTCCTTATTTTTACCATATCTCTTATCATGGCGATCCCATGGCGAAAGGTACAAACCGACGTCAACGCCACGAGCCTTGGCCGCATTGACAAACTCTTTAACCACATCACCTTGTCCATTCTTCCAAGGACTTCTAATGACTGAATAATCAGTGTATTTTGAAGGCCATAAGCAAAAACCATCGTGGTGTTTAGCAGTGAGTATAATAAGTGACACTCCTGCTTGGACAGCCGTGTCAACCCATTGGTTGGCATCTAGGCGGGTCGGGTTAAAAATAGAAGGATTTTCATGTCCGGTGCCCCATTCCCTATCCGTGAACGTGTTGACACCAAAATGAAAGAACATAATGAGTTCTCTTTGTTGCCATTTTAGCTGAGCGTAACTTGGTAATGGGAGAATTGGCAATGGAGGTGGTGTTATTTTCACTTCTTGGCTAGGAAATATAAATTGCAATAAGGTGAAAGTTGTAATGATTAGACATGACATAGAACTATAAGGCTTAGCCATGAAATGTTTGCAATGTTGATAAGTATGGTCATCTAATAATTCAGTTGTGAATACATAAATATGGAGAAGATAGGGAGTGAATAAGTGCCAAAATAAAGTGGGGACGTTTTCCTTTTCTCTTTTTGCGTGGTGTACCATACAAGGAGATTCTTTTGTAGAAGCTCCAAGAATAAAAGGAGGGGGGAAAGAGGGGAAATCTTGAAAAGGTTTTTGTTTGATTGTTGAAAGAGAAGTAAAAGGTGATGTAGATGAAATTGGTTTCTTACTTTTCTGCCTCTTAATTTGCACACTTTCACGGGTTGGCCTCCCAGTGTCTGCCGCATTGGATTAGGTAATTGAGACATTTCGCTGTTTACTTCCCAAGGAAGAGTAACAGTTTGCATTATTACTCAGAAAGGAACGAACACTAACTAGCTATCTTTATTTGTCCATTCGCATGTGGGAAATAATGAAAACAGTTTGTGCTTAATGCCATGTCTACATTAATTTCAAGTGCATTATGAAGTTGATATGCAATGTCTTAAAGGAAACCACTTGAAATCAATGGGGAAGAAATTTGAGAAATACTCTGTTTCCCTTTTTTATTTTTTTGATATCAAAATGCCATATATAAAAATTTTATTCTAAGATATTGTTTTTCTTCCTCGTAGTTCAACAAGGGATCCTGCGTTTGAAAATAACCTTTTTTAAAAAAGCAAGGTTATAAATCTGTGGACTTTGGTACAATCCTTCCCAAATTCCGAGCGTAACCGGAGCTTAGTACCCTTTTTTTTTTGTGTGTAGTGCCCTTGTCGATCATTCCTTTCATCATCTGAAGGATAAAATATAGAAGGTTGTTGTGACCAAAAACACTCACGCAAGTATACGTGGTCGTCAAGTAATAGAGTAGTGAGTAGAGTATCGTTCCCACGAAGACTTATGATTAACTTTTGACTGATTCGAACTAAAATAATGTCACTACCCAAAATCCCTCCGAAGGAGTCGTGACGGCACCTAGTTTCTAAGACTAGGTAAGCCTAACATTAACAGAAATAACGATAATATTCACTAACTTCGAGCTTGAAGATAACAAGGTAATACCAATAGCAAGAAGAAATCAAATTACAACAATAGAGATGATAAGGGGAAAACACGGATGGTAACGAAAATAACCAGGTAATTACACACCAACACAGTTGGGATACAGAGAAGTAAAATGTGATCAAATAAGGGAAAGCGATATTAACTCAACCAATCACATCATTTTTAATACATAAATTCCAACCATCTCGATACTCGTAGCCTCATATCAAAATTCACAACTTCCTAACCTTTAACACACAAGGCACCTAGTGGCCACATATTTCCACCTCACTTTGCACGACATAATCCACGTGCTACTCAGTACATAATATCCGTAACAAACGCAAATTAAGAAGTTCAAGGAGTCCCATTTATATAACATAAAGTAAATTACAGTTTCTAAACTAAATAGGAAATCGGCAATAAAAGATGAAGTTATTTTTAGAAATCATTTGGGTGAAGAAAATAACTTTTTCAAAAAAAAAAATACAACATCAACTAAGCTATCGCCCTTAATATAAGATTTATTAAATTAAAACTTAATAGCAATTCCTTTTAAGAAAATACAACCTCAGACAGGTTAAGGAAATTTAGTTGAGAAACCAATTGAAATAAAATATAACAATTATTACAATTTGTAATACTGAAATATATACGGCGAGTTCTAATTTAAAAGTCATACATGGTAGCATGATATTAATTCCTTTATTTTAAATCACTATATTGCTAACAACTCAGCAGGGCAAGAGGAAATGACTCAACATAGTAATTTTACTTTGAAAATTAATTCACCAGACTAATAGTATCAGGAAAGGACTCAGGGGATGACGGCAAGTCAATAAGTCAAGGTAAATAACTCGATCTTAGTAAAAACCAGAAATACAAATTATCAAAGTCTTGCACGAATGAACTAAAGTCAATAAAGTAAAACAGGGGATACCAAAATGCAAGATATGTCAATTCACCCTTATTCCTCCTCAATATATCACCCTTATTCCTCCTGTTACGGCGTGCAACCCGATCCCACCGCACAATATCAATATCATAATAATAACATAATATGCAGCGGCGTGCAACCCGATCCCACCATATAATAGCTATATCATAATAGTAACATAATATGTTGCGGCGCGCAACCCGATCCCACCATATAATATCAATTCACCCTTATTCCTCCTCAATATATCACCCTTATTCCTCCTGTTGTGGTGCACAATCGGATCCCACCGCGCAATATCAGTTCACCCTTATTCCTCCTCAATATATCATCCTTATTCCTCCTGTTGCGGCGTGCAACCCGATCACACCGTACATAATTTAAATCAACAACAACAAACCAACAACTCAATTACAAGAATTTCTACCACCAAGAGCACGAGTACACGGCAACAAGAGAATCACGTAAAAATCAAAGAAATACAACAACCTTTACAAAAACAACAAGACATGTAAGGCACATGATAACTACACAGGCAACCACAACAATTTGGGCACGTAGCATATATGCACAGAGGAACTTACAATTAAGGAGTAACAAAAATAATAAGGAAGGCAATCACTTCAACTAAGAGAAATAAGGGACAATTAACAAGTAAAAGGTAAAGAAGTGCTAATAACATCGTATAGAGCATGTAGAGGTGAAACTAGAAAATACAAAACTCAATCATATCAGCACAACGTCCTACTTAGTGAATTCAAGGACCTAAGAACCCACAAAGGCAAACTTTTCACAAATAAGTCCGAGCACGCACTCGTTACCTCGCGTACACGGACTACAGTTAGCATAGAAGACTCAAATCCTAAGGCGAAATCCCCCACAAAAGGTTAGGCAAGATACTTATCCCAGAGGAGACAAACCGGTACTCCAAAATGAACTTCTCGGATGAAAAGACCTCCGGATAGCTCAAATCTAACCAAAATAACTTCAAAGCACAAATAAAACTCATAAGAAACTATTTCGGATCATAAAGTCTCAATCTTTATTGAATTCTAAAAATCGGTCCAAAAGTCGACCCCCGGGACCACGCTTCGGAACCAGATAAATTTTATAAAAACCGAATACCCATTCCGATACGAGTTCAACTATACAAAATTTATCAAATTCCGATACCATTTGGTTCCTCAAATCATGATTTTACATTTTGAAAGTTTTCTTAAAAATCCCCATTTTCCCTCAACCCAAAACACAAATTAAATGATAAAAATGAATACAAAATCATGGAATAAAATTAATTCTAGGTGAAGAACACTTACCCAATCGTTTTGCTTAAAAAACACACGAAGAATCACCCAAAACTGAGCTCTAGAACTCCAAAAATGGTGAAAATGGCAAACCCTCGGAATAGAGTACTATTTATTCTGCCCAGGTCATAAAGTATCGCGAACGTGGAAGGATGCACGCGTTCACGAAGAAGAAAAATGAAGGCTGCCAGGATGACCCTACATGAACGCGAGCAAGGGCAGCGAATGTGAAGAATAAGAAGCAGGAACATAGGCGAACGTAGGAACAAGGACGCGAACGCGAAGAGTAAATGACCACCAGTGCCTAGCTCCCATTTTCTACTATGCCGAACGCGATGGGACAGACGTAAACGCAAAGAAGGGAAAGGGAAGAACTTTGCGAATGCGAGAGGAAGAATGCGAACGCGAAGAGGAAATGTTCCACCCTATAAATTAACACTACGCGAACGCGAGAGCTAAGACGCGAACGTGATGAAGGGTACCAGATAGCAGAAACAGCAGCTCAAAAATAGAAGAAAATGGCCTGTAACCCATCCGAAATGCACCCGATGCCCCCGGGACCCCGTCTAAACCTACCAACAAATTCTATGACCTAACATGGGCTCGTTCGAGGTCTCAAATCACATCAAACGACACTGAAACGATGAATCGTAGCATGAATCGAACTTATGAACTTTCCAATTTTCCAACTTCTAAAACTCGCGCTGAAACCTATCAAACCAACCCGAAATGACGCCAAATTTTGCAGGCAAGTCCCAAATGAAATAATGGAGTTGTTCCAACTCTCGAAATCACATTTCGACCCCGATATCACAAAAGTCAACTATGGGTCAAACTTCTCCATTTTCCAAAACTTCAATTTCCAATTTTCGCCAAAATGCTTCAAATTGCCCTACGGACCTCCAAATCCAATTTCGGACATACGCCTAAGTCCAAAATCACCACCCGAGTCTATTGGAACCAAAAAAAATCCAATCCGAGGTCAAATACTCAAAAGTCAAATCTTGGTCAATTCTTTCAACTTCAAGCTTCTCAAATGAAAGTTACTTCTAAAAATCCTTCCCGATCTTCTCAAAAACCAGGACCGTTGATGCACGTAAGTCATAATACACTGTGTGAAGCTACTCATGACCTTAAACTGCCAAACTCGACGCAACTGCTCAAAACGACCAGTCGGGTCGTTACATCCTCCCCCACTTAAACATACGTTCGTCCTCGAACGTGCCCGGAGTCGTTCCAAAGCCATCGAACCACTGCATGAGCTCACCATACATACACCCAGGGGGTGATTCCCCATCACCCAAACCTATGTAGGACTGACATTGCAATTTAACTGAAGATCGCACTTCTCCTTAGTCCATAGCCTTAAGGCAGAACCCAAATCTCAACATCTGAAATTCATCATAGGACCCGAATCTTGCATTATCACACTGTATAAACATGAACAAGTCGAGTATAATTCCCACCTAGGGTACATCCACATGATGTTCCACACAACTCAAATGCCTGTAGCAATAACCTCTGGCCGCCATAGCTGCTCAAATAACATCTTGGATGCCAGCAATACACTTCGCATTGAATATAACCTTGCTCCGGACCTCCACGACACTGCCCATCATAAAGAAACATGCGTAAACTCCTAGCCACCCATGAAGTTAGCAAGTCAAGAAGCTCTCTCGTCCGTCAAGGGCCATTGCCCAAATCTTAGCAAAAACAACCTCATACTTCCAAACACTCCTCACCCCCAATACGATAGTGCTAATCTCAGGTCTAAGAACCTCATCTTAGCCAATACAAGCAACCCAACTAACAACTCATCATGGAACCACACGGATTCTTACACCACAGAGCTCGAACACCAACCTAGCAATAACTCAATTATGCAGTACAAATAGAAAGAAAGCAAGGTGTAAGGATTATCTAACAAGTACAGCATGTATAACAACAAAAGTACTGTTTCATTAAATCATCCCACAGAGAGAAAACAAAACACTAGATAAACACAATGAAAGGGTATCCCACATAACATCCGCTGCGGCGTGCAGCCCACTCCAAAATACTCATCAAGCCAAAGTGCTCGGGTTCACTGATCACATGAATATTGACATCAAGGCAACAGAGTGCACAAGTATAACTGTGGTAAAATGAATAGAAATAATAAAACACGGAGGAAAGCAAGCACAATTTAGGTGCAATGAGTGAATCAACATCACGAGGGCCATCCCGCCCACATCGCCATAAAACCTGAACAAAATCACAACCTGCGTGGAGAATAATCATACAACCCCGCAGCTCGTCACAACATAAGAGAGTAGCACATAACATAGGCCAGGGGCATAAATAATATCCATTATGCCTGGTAACATATCCGTGATATAAATCTCACAAGAGCACCCAAACTTGACCTGATATAAAATACGTATACTCGTTGAGCTTTCAAATAGCCCCCAACCAAATCCTGATCCTTCCCAATCAGGTAAATATCATTCCAAAAGTCTGTAGCAACCTATCGATAATGCATGCTATTAGTTATCCCATCCTCAACATTTCTTCACAATCTGCAAACAAGAAATAGTCCGCATATGAGAACATCCAACCCCAAAAATCTCGTGAATACCGGAATTTCCATACTCGAACTCAACTACGCTACTCGAATGGCCGATACATTATTCACACCCCAACATCTTACTGAAGCGTCCATATAGATTTTCCGGACGTGTAACAAAACCTGAACCTCAAAAGCTTCAAGGCCCAGTAATCACCATGCCACTACTCATGCACCCGCAACCTAAAACTCAAGGTTCCTTCCTAAAATGCATGCTCTCCACATATGATATCCAACAATGCCAACACTTTATTAATTCCTGATACCCATCCAGGAGAAAACCATGGTGTACAACATATTCCTTATGCCTATAGTAGCCAGCCGACTCAAGCCGTTGCCAACCATCGAGAACTCTCCAGGATCCGCCCGCGCGCAACTTAAGCCATCAGGACTGCACCTCCCTAACTCAACCGAGTCACACAAACCGTCCAATCTAAGAGTACTGCCACAAATGCCGGTAGAGAGTTTCCATTCAAAAGGACCAATTACTTCCATTGCTATGCTGACCAAACACCACAGAGCTGACCCAATTCTTTGAATATTCCTTGTCTTTCCTCTAGGGTAATACTTCTCCCCGTCAACACACAACGATCGCAACCAAAGCTCAAATGCAGAAAATCTTAGCACGAACCACGTAGCCCAGAAGCTCATAAACTACCACATTCCCTCTAAAGCACCCTATAATGCCACAACCTAGATGCCCATGCTGAATAGACCTTTCGTGAATCTAAAGTTGTTCCTCCAACCCCCATTTGATACCGAAATAATAAATTTATTAACGACACAGAAACATCGTAATCCCCCGATATCATCCCATGCAAGATCTCAGACCTTAGTCATATACAAATTTCGGAAACCTTCTAATGCTACATATATACATACCTCAGGCCAAAACTGATATAAATCTGACTCTGCAATCTGAATGCCGCTAGTGGACTCCTGCTGCGCCCCCTTTTTCCTTGAGGAGTCTAGGTTTCGACATTTTGGGACAACTCCTTTCCTTTTGGAATGGGTATGAGATTTGAAGAGTCGCCACCTAACGGGTTAAGGTGCGTTAGGGCACCTAAAGCAAATAACTCATGAACTAGTTTACATTACCAGAGATTGGGTAAGGGCTCGAAATTACCTCGAGTGGAAGGTGTTAGGAACTCATCGAGGTCCACAACAGTGGGTCCCGGCCAAACTCAATTTAAGCGAATTAGTCTTATAAGGAAATAAAGCAATTTAAACATACAGATATTACTTTAAAAACAAGGAGTAAAAGGGGTCCTATGGTTTTTAGCCTATAGGATCACTTCTGTGCAATACTTGGTAATCGTCCCCAAGTTGGGGTGCTACACATAGCATTAGCGCATAGGTCATCATTTCCTTTTACTACCCAATTACCCTCCCCCTCTTTAACTATTACCTAAGCGTTCTAATAACATCCAGTACGTACCCTATGCGTGCACTACCCGTCCCTTACCTTTGGTCCTGGAGGTGTTTAGGGCCTCTATTTAAGGCGGTTCTAGACTCACCTATGTTGTTTAAAAAGAGAAAACTAAGCGACAAACAAAAGTCAAGTAGGACTGTCACAGAAGAAGCAATTAAGTGGGCTCATGTTAACCTCCACAAATAGACAAACAAATGCATGCTGTTCAAACAAGCAATTTTAATTGATTTTAGGATCCTAGAGGCAGGATGTCTACACGAGCACAAAAATAAGATATACTGCAGTCTTAAAGCGAGCAGACGAGTACCTATCAGTTTGCCAACTGATTTGGTTAATACTCTGAATCTGGGCATATTTCAAACAAGCAATCACCGTTTTAGACCTAGAATTTTAATTAACCTACAGGCTTGCCTAAGTGATAATCGGGTAGAACCCTATAGACATGGTATCTAAGCTGTAAACCAACTGCTGATTTTAACAGGCAGATTCTTATCTTTAAATCCTACAGGCATGCTTTGTAAGTGCTGAAACTGATTATAAGCATTATTTCTCATAGACATGACACCTGGACATAGAAACTGGTTTTTTACACTTACTTCCTATAGGCATGATGTCTAAGTGTCAAGACCTGATTTTATATGTATTTCCTATAGGAATGATATCTAAGTGTTTAAACTGTTTTACGTTTATTTCCTATAGGCATGATATCTGAGCGCAAAACTGATATTTTCCTATAGGCATGATAACTATATGCAGAATTGATTATCTTATTTCCTATAGGCATGGTATCTAGGTGACTTTAGTTCCTATAGGCAGGATCTCTATTACTAATGTGTAGGCAGAATTATTTAAGCATATTGCCGGGAAAATTGTTATTCAAACAGACAAGATCCTATAGACATGGTTACTAATGCACATTGAATTGAAAATACGTGCAGATCCTATAAATAGGATTTCTAATGTGCAGAATTAAATGTAAAGTCCTATATCAGGATTTCTAACATGCAGATGTGCAGCACAGAGTCAAACAATCATAAAATTCGACAGGCAGGATCATAATACAGTATCCACATAGTGCAATCAACATAGTCAAGTCTTATAGGCAGGATCTCTACCCAATTTCAACAAAGATGTAAGAATAGACCCCCTCCAGCTTTTACCAATAACCCCAATATCTGTTTTTACAAAGATTATTATTACACACTAATATGAATGAACTATACAAAGCTATTCATTACACTATAGGGAGCCTTGGCAGGCCCAACATTAATTGGAAACCAGGCCTTCAAGCAAGCAAGTCTGATATACATATGTAGCAGGATCCATAACACATTAAGCCATGCTTCCAGTGTGTCAAAGTTTCCAAAGAGCCCCAAGGACCCCGGGCAATGCTCACACTGGATCCATACATTCAACACAGGATTCATAAGAGATTGGAAGCCAGCTCCATTGTGTCAGAGTTCAAAGGAGTCTCAGGGACCCTAGGCAGTGCTCACATTGGAGAGTGGTAGGAGCCTAGGTAGCTAAGAGTGGAAATTTGAAAGAGTAGTACATGCAAGGGGTAGGGGATAGTTTTTTAGAAAACAGTTTTCTTCAGGAGCAAACAAAAATAGAATTCTACCTAGACAAGCAGAACTCAGACAGATTGCTATGAATACTGTGTCAACTAAAGCAATCACAAAAGATCAGGAGCACTTGAGTTACAAACAGAACTGACCATACATATTTGCAGTATCTAAACATGTTATGAATAGAGGCATACAACTGAATCAACAAGGTTTCAAATATCTGAAGCTGATTTGGCTTATTAATTACCACTAGGTGGAAACATGTAGACATATATTGAACAGAAGCATGCTGAAGTTAAGATAGCCAACCAAACGAACACATAGAGCAGGATAGTAGGAAATTATAGCATACTAGTCTAGAAAAGAAATACACAGAAATCATGGATCAAACAGAAACATGTTAAGGTAAACTATCCATACTAGCATACATAACAGGATAGGTTAACAGGAATTGAGGCATGCTAGTTAACAGAGAAACAAACATGAAAAAAAGACATGTTGATGTCTATTGTGAAGTGACTACATAGCATATAGAATAGAGCATGGTAACAGAAATTGAGGCATACTAATTAAGAGATTAGTATACAGGAAGACATAAGGCAAACAAAATCATGTTGAAGTCTAACTACATAGCATATAGAAGAGAACATGATAACAAAAATGGAGGCATACCAGTTAAGGAGATAGCAAACACGAAGGTAAAGATGAATGAAATCCAAGGGTCTAGCCTTGGCTTTCAGCCGACTAGACAGTGCAACAAACAAAGAACTATAAATGTGTAAGTGTGTATTAATGTGTGCTTGTAATTATAGATGTCTGAGTCTGAGCGTGTGTTCGCGTGTTTTTAAAAAAAATCAGAATGGTGAGTTTATATAGCATTCAGCAGAGTAGAACAAATAAGGTAACGGAAATTAAGAGTTCGCAAATAAGTATGCAAATCATTCAACCAGTTAATTAAGGCTAAACTCAATCAATTAACACGATAGGATCCGGAAAGACCCCTTAAATTAGGGAAAATCTCATATGAAATCAATCAGCGGACAGAATTGAGGTCTAATAAGGTAACAAATAAGTCAGAGACCATTTATAGGTTGGTCAGAACAAATTAAACCCAGAAATCAGGCCAGTAGCATAATTAAGGAAGACAGTACCAATTATAAGTCACATATAAGGGAAGAACAAATAAAAATCTCAGAAAGATAACAATTTAAAAGAGAAATATAATTTCAAACCCTAGTTAAGCAAATAAATCAATTAGCCAATTTATTCAACCGGGCCGAAATGAACGGGCAAGAACAGTGAGACAAATAATCAAATAACGGAAAACTTCAAGCATGTTGAAACACAGAGATGAAACATCAAGCAAGGAAATTGGTCGAACAATAAAGAAGAAAGGCCATGGTTGAACCTTTAAATGTTTTAAAATATTTGCAGAAACTTAAAAGATGAAACCCTAGTTCTTAGGGAAAAAGTGAAATCGGTAGATAATAGCAGTAAAAATGAAAGAACCTTAAAGGAAAATTGTTAAATAAACCCCAAACACTTCAGATCTAAAGAGATCTAAGCCTTTTTGACCAAAAATAGTTAGGTTTGTACGAAAACAAACGAAGGTGTAGAAATCGAGTTTTAGACCGGAGATTTGACCCCACGAAAACACAAAAATGATAATACTCACGAACAAATGGTGAATACAGATGGATTCATCAGAAGATTGAGGGATTTGAACCAAATCTGTTCGAATCCCCTTGAGATTCCATCAAACAACAAAGAGATCGAACAACCAACAGAGATAAGAGGCCGGATAGGGCCTAAGATCGAAGAAGAACCCCATGGATTGAAGGGGGTTCAGGTGATGGCGGGCTAGGGTTAGGAAGAGGTTGTGAGACACGAGAGGAGGTAGAGATTCAGGGGCGGCAGTGTTTTGAGAGAATGTGTAGAGTTTGGGGGGTCGTTTGGTTAATAAAGAAGGAAATGAATCCTGGACCATTGATCTTCTGAGATCAACGGCCAGGATTCCATCCGGGTTGGGGCGGGTTATCTGAAGATTGGGCAATGGGTTATATTTAAGTGGGCTAGGGTAGCTTTGGGATAGGGCCGAAATTAAACAAAAATTAAAGAGGCTATTTGTTAAATACCCAATTAATTGATAAAATAATTGTGAAAATAATTAATTAAATGATAAAAATTATTTTTATGCATGAAAATGATTTAAAATAATTACTTAATATTATAAAAATACAAAAGGTTATTTTCTTGTGAAATAAGGTAATTATGCACACATGGGCCGTTTTTTCAAAGTTATTGCAATTATAACCCTAACATGTGAATGTGGCTATTCCTGAAATAACTAAAGCTTAGTATAAATATAACATAATATAATTAAGCAATAAAATTACATAAAACCGTTGGTGATGCAATTATTAATTATTTGGATAATATAATGCTAGAATAAAAATACTGGTTGATGCTCATGCACTATTTTGAAAGTGTATACGCATTTTGAAATATATGAGGGAAAAATTGGGTATCAACAGCTGCCCCTCTTTACCTGGGAAGGATGAAAGAGTTTTCGGGTAAAGAAATGATGAACGATTTTGACAGAATGGGGTATTTCAAGAATATAGGCCGCACCCTGGTCTTTGAGCTACCTACATATCCTTGGTTTTACAGGAATCAGGCCATGTGTAGTTCTGGACCCACCGGTGAATGAAGCCGACGGAATAAGAATGGTAGTCTGTTTCAGAAAAGGGTTTCTTTTGAGAAGGATAGTATCGGATGGGTCTGTGCGGTGAAGGCGAACCTAAATCATGACGGATGTATCACAGGACAGGTATCTGAACGGTCATGGAGTGAAGGCAAGCAATTGATGAGAATCGGTTACATGGCAGAGTGTAAGTGGTATGAGCGAAAATTGGAGCGAAGGTTGCTCCTGTTTGAAGAACGGTTACCTACTGGATTTCCTGCAAAACTTAAGACACGATGCATGCGAGTATATAGATTATTGCGAGAATTTAAACATGATGCAAATTCCCTTTGGACCATAAAGTTTGGCTTTGGACAGTGAAGATGACGTCCTTAGAATATGACGTCCCAGGCCATGAATCATGAAATAAGGGATTCACAGGCCATCAAATGATGTCCTCGGGCCATGAAAATGGTGCCTCTGAATTGTGACGCCTTTGAATGATGATGTGCAGTATTGAGAGATCCTCAGGCCATGACATGGTGTCTTTAGGCTATGAGTATGATGCCTTCGGACTATGACTCCTTTGGACACATTGTCTATACATCAGCCCATGAAGTACAGAGACATGGTACCAAAGGTAATAACAAGACAAAGCTAAGTATTGTGCAGAAATTGGGGGCAGAGCTTAGCCCCGAGAGAAGAAGATAATGCAAAGTTTAGAATAGAGCAACACTTATGCAAAGGGAAAAAAGCTTAGTCTCACGAGAAGGCAGTGCTTAGCCTTATGCAAGTAAGGAGGCAGGGCTTAGCCTCATGCGAGATGTGAGACAGGGCTCAGTTTCATGCAAAGAGAAGGCAATGCTTAGCCTTATGCAAATAAGGAGGCAGGGCTTAGTGTTAGAAACTGTGCATCCACTAGACTGTATAGAGAGCCGGGTTCTCTATGAGTTTCCACTGAAGATACTGATGAACCAAACTGTATAGCGATCTGTTCCTATGTTAGTTCCCCCGGTGCTAACTACTGAACCAGTATGTAAATGAGACACAGGATAAGTTCCTACTGCATAGAGAACCAGATTCTCCGTCAGCTCCCACTGTAAGCAACAGACTGTAAAACCAACCAGTATATGGAATCAGGTTCTCTAATTGTTCCACAGTAGCTCGGCAGTAAGTAAATAACACAGAGGATTTTTACGTGGAAAGATTCCAACTCACGGGGACAAAAACCACGACCTACACTTGTAGGCTTTCAACTTCACTAACTTGTAAACACCTATTACACGCCACTTTGTAATGACTCTATTACAAAGAATTCAACTAACTTGTGGTACTCTTACCACAAGCCACTTTGTGACTTCCTAGTTACAAAGACTTTAACTAACTTGTGATGCTCTCACCACAAGCCACTTTGTGACTCTCTATTTACAAAGAATTTAACAAACTTGTGATGCCCTTACAACAAGCCACTTGTAATAACTCTATTACAAAGACTTCAATCACTATAACTTGTAATAACACTATTACAAGCCACTTTGTAATAACTCTATTACAAAGGCTTTACAACTCGACTAACTCTAGCCAAGACACAAACTTAGAGGGTTTGTGATTTTGGGTTTCCTAAAAACAGCTTCTAAGAAAGCAAGATGGGAGTTACAATGAAGAACAAATAACAAAGACTCAACAAACCTAAGGACGTAAGATATCTTCGATATTGGATCAGGTCCTTGAGGATGCAGCAGCTTTGCTCTTGAGAGAGGTTGTTCTTGAACTTGAGAGAGAATTTTCGTTTCTGATTTTGCAAGTCTTGAACCTGAATCTTGTGCCTTGTATAAGGTTTATACTACAAAAGACATCACCGTAGTGATGTCAAATCTTGGTTAGTACACGCCTCTTCTCAATGGGAAGTGACTGCTGCACTGTCTGCTGCACTGTTGCAGGCAGTCACTATTTGCAGTTGCTTTCCAGCTGTACAGTTGACCTATACTTCTGTCAGGGGAACACCAAGGGATCAGGTCCCTAATCTGGTTCCTGTGAATCTAAAGCACACTGCCCAGATTATCTTGAGTCGATTAACTTGAATGATTGTACCAGGCATGCTTCAGGTCCTTTATCTGGTTCTCTCATGAAGTAAGTTGTTTTACATTCCTTGATGGTATTTATACGTGTGTGACATCACTTACAATGATGTAAGAAAGGTAGGTAAAAAGCCTTTCATAGAAAGTTGAGTGCTGCACTGTTCTTGTGAGCAGCGTGTGCAGGCAGTAACTTTCCTGCTGGAGAGTTGAATTCGTACAGTCTCCTCGGGAACTTGTAGCGATCTGTTTCCTCAGCTGTTCCTTCCACTCTGCATAGTTGTGTTATATCCCACGCTGGATAGCCTGGAACTTTGTGATCTCAAGGTCTTGTAGATGTGTAACAGTTTCTTTATCTGGTTCTGGATGGTAAGTTTGTTAGATCATCAAAACATAAAGTAAAGTACTTATGCCCAAGGTACTTGTATCCTATCAATTTCCCCCTTTTTGATGACGACAAACTTAGAATTGATATTCCCCCTGAGAACCAGATCTCTACATTGTTCCCCCTACGAATCAGCTATATTCCCCATGAGAAGCGAACCTAAGGAGCTGATCACAACTGGTTCCTCAAGACTGTTTGGCAAGTCATCAAAACTCAAAGTACCATATCTTATCACTTAGCCTTATGCGAGATGTGAGATAGGGCTCAGTCTCATGCAAAGAGTAGGCAATGCTTAGCCTTATGCAAATAAGGAGGCAGGGTTTAGCCTCATGCAAGATTTGAGACAGGGCTTAGTCTCATGCAAAGAGAAGGCAATACTTAGCCTTGTGCAAATAGGGAGGTAGGGCTTAGCCTCGTGCAAGATTTGAGACAGGGCTTAGTCTCATGCAAAGAGAAGGCAGTGCTTAGCCTTATTCAAATATGGAGGCAAGGCTTAGCCTCATGCAAGATTTGAGGCAGAGATTAGTCTCATGCAAAGAGAAGGCAATGATTAGCCTCATGCAAATATGGAGGCAGGGTTTAGCCTCATGCAGGATTTAAGACAGGGCTTAGTCTCATGCAAAGAGAAGGCAATGCTTATACTCATGCAGATATGAAGGCAGGGCTTAGCCTCATGCAAGATTTGAGATAGAGCATAGTCTCATGCAAAGAGAAGGCAATGCTTAGCCTCAAGCAGATATGGAGGCAGGGTTTAGCCTCATGCAGGATTTGAGACAGGGCTTAGTCGCATGCAAAGAGAAGGCATTTCTTATCCTTATGCAGTGATCAAGTAGCAAATAGGAGTAGAATATTTCATAGCTGGAGATATATTTGCGTCTGGTGGCCTGATTGTTACGAGGATAGTGACTCTGATATGTGTATATTTGCAAATACTCCTGTTATGCTCACTGTGCCTTCTTCCAAAGAAAAATTGTGAGTTTTGTAGGGGGAGGTTGGTTCGTGCCTTTGTCTGCTTGCTTTGCTTTGCTCTGCTCTGGGGACCCTGTTCGAGTTACTCTGGGTAACACCTGGCTGCCATAGAAATAAAGTTTTCGAAAATGTGTACTTATTGACGAAATAGAGTTATTTTAGGAAACATAGTGGTATATAATATCAAGAAAATTAGATGAACTAATGACTGCAACACTGTTAGAGACATTGCGGCTTCCTTGCACTAGAATTTTGAGGGTCCTCCTCAAAATTCTGCCCCAGTTTGGTAAATGATCGTTCGGCCGCTTTGCGTGCAACGTAATTTGTTGGATCTGCTCCGGAATTTTGAGAATCCTTCTCATAATTATGCCCCAGTTACTTAACTGGTTTCTGACTGTCTAGTATATGATGGCGTCGGCTGGACTTGCTTCGGAATTTTGAGGGTCCTCCTCAAAATTCTGCCCCTATTTCTGATTCTGATGGAAATGAAGATTTTATTAAGATATGACCAAACCCACAGGGCTGCCTACATATCCCCTCTTCAACGGGTATCAGATTAAGTGTTGTTCAGTTACATCAGATGAATGAATGCAAAAAATCTAAATATAATATCTCTTGACTACATCTGAATTGATAGGTTATGTCCTAACTTCTCCGTCCATTTCTACAAGTAAGAGTGCTCCTCCTGTTAGCACCCTGTGAACCATGTAGGGGCCTTGCCAGTTGGGTGAAAATTTCCCTTTGGCTTCATCTTGATGTGGGCAAATCCGCTTCAGCACCTACTGCCCTGGTGCGAATTGTCTTGGTTTGATACTTTTGCTGAAAGCTCTGGACATTCTATTCTGATAAAACTGACTGTGACATACTACATTCGTTCTTTTTCCATTTATGAGGGCTAGTTTCTCATAGCGGCTCCTTATCTATTCTGCGTCACTGAGTTCGGCTTCTTGTATGATCCTTACTGAAGGAATTTCTACCTCAACTGGAATGACAGCTTCGGTACCATAAACCAGTAAATAGGGAGTTGCCCCAGTTGATGTGCGGACCGTAGTGCGGTATCCCAATAAGGAAAAGGGTAACTTCTCGTGCCATTGTTTGTGATTTCTACCATCTTCCTTAGTATCTTCTTGATGTTCTTGTTGGCAGCTTCCACAACTCCATTCATTTGAGGCATGTATGCTGTAGAGTTTTTATGCTTGATTTTGAAGGTTTCACACATGGCTTTCATCAAATCACTGTTGAGATTGGCGGCATTACCAGTGATAATGGACTCGGGGACCCCGAATGGACAAACAATACGATCTTTAACGAAACCTGTGACGACTTTCTTGGTTACAGCTTTGTAAGATGCAACCTCTACTCATTTTGTGAAATAATCGATAGCCACTAAATGAATCGGTGCCCATTAGAAGCGGTGGGCTCGATCGGACCGATGACATCCATTACCCAGGCAGCAAAAGGCCGAGGTGCACATGTTGTATTGAGCTCATTCGGTGGTACCTTTATCATGTCTGCATGTACCTAGCCTTGGTGGCATCTCGGGACGTACCTGATGCAATCCATTTCCATGGTCATCCAAAAATATCCAGCTCTAAGTATCTTTTTTGGCTAGAACAAATCCGTTCATATGTGGTCCGCAAGTTCCGGCATGAATCTCCTCAAGCAATATGGAAGCCTTCTTTGCGTCAACACACCTCAACAACCCCAGATCAGGAGTTCTTCTATACGGTGTCTCTCCGCTTCGAAAGAAGTGATTGGACAGCCTCCGCAGAGTGCGTTTCTGAGTATGGTTTGCCTGTTTGGCATATTCTCTTTTCGCCAAATATTCTTTGATGTCGTGGAACCAAGGTTTTCCATCCGTTTCTTCTTTAACATGAGCACAATAAGCCGGTCGATTATGGATCCTCACCGGGATGGGATCGATGAAATTCTTATCTGGATGTTGTATCATCGATGACAAGGTGGCCAGTGCATCTGCGAACTCATTTTGAATTCTGGGCACATGTTTGAATTCTGTCTTTGTGATTCTCTTCATCAATTCCTGCACATGATACAAATATGGTAGTATCTTGGTGTTCTTCGTAGCCCATTCTTCTTGAACCTGATGTACCAGAAGATCCGAATCGCCAATTACTAGCAGCTCTTGTATATTCATATCGATGGCCAAATTGAGCCCCATGATGCAAGCCTCATATTCTGCTATATTGTTGGTGCACGAAAACCTAAGCTTTGTGGATACCGGGTAATGTTGGCCTGTTTTTGATACCAAAATTGCTCCAATGCTTACTCCTTTGAATTTTGCAGCCCCATCGAAGAACATTCTCCAATCGCCGTAGGCTTCAGCAATGTCCTCTCATACGAATGATACTTCTTCATTGGGAAAATACATTTTTAATGGTTCATATTCTCCTCCCACAAGATTTTCAGCAAGATGGTCCGTCAATGCTTGTCCTTTGACTGCCTTCTGAGTTACATATATAATATCGAACTCACTTAACAATATCTTCCACTTGGCTAAATTCCCGGTTCCATGGGCTTCTGAAAGATGTATTTCAGAGGGTCCATACTGGATATGAGGTATGTGGTATAGGCACAGAAGTAATGCCTCAATTTTTGAGCTGTCCAGGTCAAACCACAGCAAGTGCGTTCAAGCAGAGAGTATCTTGCTTCATAAGGTGTGAACTTCTAACTCAAGTAGTATATGGCTTGCTCCTTTCTCCCTGTCTCGTCATGTTGTTCCAAAACACATCCGAAAGCTCCATCTAATACGGATAGATAGAGTAGCAAAGGTCTCCTACGTTCTGGCGGGACTAGGACTGGTGGTGTGGAAAGGTATTCCTTGATTTTGTCAAAAGCCTTCTGACAATCTTTGGTCCAACTGGTTTCAGCATCTTTCCTCAAAATTTTAAAGATGGGTTCACATATTACCGTGGACTGTACTATGTAGCGGCCGATGTAGTTGAGGCATCCTAGGATGCTCATCACGTCCTTTTTGCTCTTTGGTGGTGGTAACTCTTGGATAGCCTTAACCTTGGAAAGGTCTAACTCGATTCCTTGGCGGCTAATGATGAATCCTAACAGCTTTCCTGCGGGAACCCCGAATGCACATTTTGCGGGGTTCAGTTTTAGATTTTACCTCGTTAGCCTGTCAAAGAACTTTCTCAAGTCTGCTATGTGATCTGCGGCCCTCTTGGATTTGATGATGATATCATCAACATACACCTCTTTTCCTTGTGTATCATATCATGGAAGATGGTTGTCATGGCTCTCATCTAAGTAGCCCCAACATTCTTTAGACTGATTTGCATCATCTTGTAGCAGTTCACTCCCCACGGTGTAATGAAAGTTGTTTTCTATGCGTCTTCTTCGTCCATCCAGATCTGGTGATAACCCGCGAAGCAATCTACAAAGGATTGGAGTTCATGCTTGGCGCAATTATCGATCAGGATGTGTATATTTAGTTGTTGGAAATCGTCCTTGGGACTTGCTCTGTTTAGATCCTGATAGTCAACACACACCCTGACTTTCCCATCTTTCTTCACAACCGGTACAATGTTGGCTAACCAGTTTGGGTACTCAACTACCCTGAGGACTTTGGCTTTGATCTGCTTAGTGACATCCTCTTTGATTTTTAGGCTCATATCTGGTTTGAATTTTCTGAGTTTCTGCTTCACCGGCGGACACATTGGATTGGTGGGCAACTTATGAGCCACTATGGATGCGCTCAGACCGATCATGTCATCGTATGATCATACAAAAATATCTTCATATTCTTTCAGGAAATGAGTGTACTCTTCCTTCTCTGACGGTGATAAGCGAATGCTTATGCATGTTTTTTTGATAGTTTCGGAATCTCCCAAATTGATTGCTTCGGTTTCGTCCAGATTGGACTTAGGTTAGTTCTCAAAATTCTCAACTTCTCTGACAACTTCCTCAGGTACTTCATCCTCTACTTCTGAATCACTATCCTTTTATTGGGTTGTCTCATTACATGTCACAGTCATCGGTTCATCAAAAAAAGTAATAATAACGTTGTAGAAGAAAAATGTGAAAGATAATAATGAATAATAAATAGTAATGCATTAATTAGATTTAAAAATATCCAAAATAGGTACGGCTCGATGACTCGAGCAATTATTTCAAAACAAAATGCGTCTTTAAAACAAAATACTGAAAATATCTTAAACACCTAGAATGGCTATTAAACAAGTCAGGCTAATTGCCAAACTACCCAGGAACTCGACGGGCCTGGGATGGTGTGGCAGTCCAGTTCTTGAGAACGACTCCCTTCTCCACAGTCTGAATGGTGAGGCCTTCTTCCTCCTTCTCCTCAACTATCACATTGCAATCCATATCCTCGTCTTCTTTAAACAGGTTCCTTAGCCCAGCCAAGGCTTCTTCCTCTGCAGACCCCCATATTGTATCGGCCTGGTGAAAAGTCTGACTCAGATGTCGCACTGGCTGTTCGAGAGGGTAATAAGGACCATGCCATGGTGGCGACCAATCATTATATTCTTGCCAGGTGTATGGATATCCCAGCCCGAGAGTTGTGCCGTGGCGTTTCAACTGTATCTGTTTGGTAATGCCCTGGAGTTTCTTCCCAAGCCCTTTGTCGGGTTCATACCCAGACCATGCCAGTATGCTTTCTATTTTGTTACTCCACCACTTGTCCTTCTCAATTGCATTGACATGTTCAATATGGTGGTAAGTTTCTCTACTCGGCCTTATTCTGTTCTCGATAACCGGGATAGTTCGATAGGTGTGAATGGGGTTGCTTCCATCTCTGTGAATGATCACCTCCTGATGGTTCCATTCGAACTTCATGGCCTGGTGTAGTATGGAAGCCATGGCCCCAGCGGCATGTATCCAAGTTCGACCCAATAGAAGATTGTATGTAGCAGATATGTCTAGTACTTGGAACTCAACATCGAGCCAGGTCGGGCCCATTTGCAGACAAAGGTTAATCTCCCCAATCGTGGCCCTTTGAGACCCATCAAATTCCTTCACGTTCATACTCCCTGCTCGTATCTCATGGAAATCTTTGCCCAACCTTTTCAGAGTAGTCAATGGACAAATGTTGAGGCTTGAACCCCCATCTATTAAGACTCTGGCAATGAATTTGTCTTCAAACTGTACTGTGATATGCAATGCCCTGTTGTGACTCAGTCCTTCTGGTGGTAGCTCGTCTTCATGAAAAGTGATCTTGTGGCTCTCCAGTACTTGCCCTACCATGTTGGCCATCTCTCGACTGGTGATATTGTTGGGCACGTAAGCTTCATTCAACACCTTCATCAGAGCACTCTTATGTGCCTCAGAATTTTGCAATAGTGACAAGATGGAAATTTGGGCAGGAGTCTTGTTTATATGATCAACGACGGAGTATTCGCTCGCATGTACCTTCCTCCAAAGATTGTCTGGTCCAGTTTCAATGACGGGTTGTTTGATAGCAGCCTCCTTGCTTGATCCTCCCAAATTTTTGGGTGTATAGATCCTTCCAGTCCTAGTCATTCCCTGTGCGGCACCAGATTCTTCCATCTTTGCTTTTCCCTTTCGCCTAGCTTCGTAACGTAATCCCAAGGTATGATGTTGGACTTGAAAGCAGGCGTGGTTGCTACTGTCACTGTGAAAGGTGTGTCCACTTCTACCTCAAATGGAACATGTGTGGTTGCGAATGATGTTACTTCTACCTCAAATAGAACCGATGCAGTTACCTCAACCTCAACAGGCGGTTGAACCTGGACCACAATAGGATTGAGCGTGACTGCGGGCTTCTTAGGATCGTCACCCTCTTTGATAAGTCCAATTGATCCCTCGGGATCCCATTCCTCATCAGTTTCTATCACATTGATCCCTTCGCTCCTATGATCTGGAAGAGGATTGGATTCAGCTTCCTTCGCCCGTATGACCTTATTATCAATCAATATCTAGATCTTATCTCTCAATGTCCGGCACTTATCAATGGTGTGCTCCTTCATACCGGAATGATATGCACAGGTTTTGTTCGGGTTGACCCATTGAGATGAATTCTCCATTGCCACAGCAGAAATAGGGGTGACATAACCAGCAGCCTTCAATCTTTTGTACAGCTGGTCGATGGGTTCAGCAATGGTGGTGTATTGTTTGGGTGGTTTGCAATCAAAATTATGTCGGGGTTTCTGGTAATTTGGACGAGTTGGAGGTGAATAATAGTAGGCCGGCTGGGTGTTATAAGTGTGATAGGCGGTGGCAGGTTGAGAATATCTGGGAGGGGAGGGTTGGTATGTAGATGGAGGTGTTTGGTATGTGAGTGGAGATTTTGGGCCTTGGGCCACCATTACTGCCCCTACTTCTTTCTTCTTTGATATGCCCCCTGATTGCAATGCTTTGGTCTTGGCCTACAGTGCCTCAAAATTTGTCACCATCCCGCTTTTAATACCCTCTTCAATCCTTTCTTCGAGTTTGATGATATCGGAGAACTTATGATTCTCAATAACCATTAGCCTTTCATAATACTGTGGGTCCTGTGCCCTGACAAAGAACTTGTTCATCTGTTCCTCGTCTAATACTGGTCTGACCTTAGCTGCTTCTGACCTCCACCGAGTAGCATACTCGAGGAAAGTCTCAGTTGGCTTCTTCTTTAGGTTCTGGATATAGAAGACATCTGGTGCATCCTCCGTATTAAACCTGAACCGGTCCATAAAATCTGATGCCATGCTCAACCAATTAGCCCACTTATTAGGATTCTGGCTTATGTACCAGGTCAGGGAATCTCCGGTAAGACTTCTCATGAAAAGCTTCATTTGAATCCTTTCGTCTTTTCCGACCCCCACGAGCTTATCACAATAAATTCACAAATGAAACTTGGGATCACCCGTTCCATCAAATATTTCGAACTTGGGAGGTTTGTAACCCTCCGGTAGTTCCACATCTGGTTGTATGCATAAATCCTCGTAGTTCAGACCTTCTATCCCTTTACCTCCTTCAACACCCTGAACTCAACTTGTCAACTTCTTGAGCTCCTCGGCCATGTTCTTGATGAGCAGGTCCTTCTCAGCAGATTCTGGTGTATAGGAGATTGGTTGAGTGGAGTGAGGTAGGGTTTCCACGTATATGGGGTTATTTTGGTGGGTGCCAGGGATTTGGGTGTAGTGGTGGTCGTTGGCCGAGTTTTGAGGATCGGGAATGGGTTGTGGTGCGTTCTGAGAAGTGTGATAGGTAGTGGTTTGTGGGTACTGGGTAGGAAGATGTTGGTGCTGAGGAGGAGTGGGTACTGGTGGAGGATTGGGATTTTGGGGAGGAGTTGCATATTGTTGGGGTGCTGGAAGATTTTGTAGACGTTGGTTTGGCGTATTTCGAGGAGGTGCGGGGTTTTGAGAATTTTGTTGGTTAACGTCTGGGACGTTTAGGGTGAGGGAGAGGTTTGCCAAGTTAGGAACCTGCTCAAGTTCCCCTTGTAGCTCCAGTATTTTTGGCTCCAATAGTAAGACCATATAATTCTGGGCCAGAGTACTCCGACCGTCTGAAGTTTCAATATTCTCGGAATTTTCTTTTCAGATACCACTCAAGTCATCCATCATAGCTTTTCCTCTACTTTTCAGATTACTCGGAGGAGGAGGAGGTGGAGGGCCTCTAGATCTGGTGTGATATACGGATGATGCCAGTATGTGCGAACCAACCTTAGGGGATGGGAATAATAAAAATAAAGAAAAACAAAAGGTAAACAGGTTAGTAAGGATTCTGAAAATGTTTGCAGTATTTAAACACATATTGCGGGAATGTAAATCCGCGTCCTAGTTTGGGAGTCTCGTTGTGCCCGAGGTAGGCCTAGCGACACACGTTGATTTGGATAATTTCAATGCTAATAATTGCCTCATTTCATTATTGTAAAAATAGATGAATCTAAAACGATACTAAATAAGGTAAGTCACTGATGGCACATGGCCTTATTACATTTGAAACAGTAAATAAACCTAATCTGCTTGGTCCCAGAAGGACCTTCTCTAGGCTGGATGTCCTTGTCGATCAAATTCCCCAGTTCGTGCAGGTTCAACAGTAGGTATGCCCTTGCTAAATGTTCTCCTTCACTTTCTTGGGTGTTCTGGAAATCGATGACTCTCTTCTTATCTTTCCCTCCAATTCCATCAGACTGTACTCCATATATTCCAACCTTTCGCTTGATTTAACAGCCATGTCCCTCCATTCATCAATTAGTTCCATATCAGTCTTGTGTAGCTCCATGTGCTCGGCCTCGGACTCGTGAACTCTTTTGTGCAGTTTGTTGTACTTCACTTGTTCCTCGGCAACTTCATCTATGACTTTATTTTCATTACCAACCCTTGGCTCGAATATTCCTGCTATGTTATCCTCTAACCATGATGCGTAAAAGTACACATGACCGGCATGATATCGATCTGGCTCGATGGTATCCATTTCCACGATAATTTTCAAATGCCACATATGCTGAGCTTCACATTTGTATGGGACGCCATCATCCTGAAAATCTTCCCTATAAACTTATTTTGGCAACTCGCAGTATGACCTTCTTCCTACCTGCCTATCTCATGACCTTGATGGGAGCATAAGGGTATATGCCCCTTAGCCCGATCAGTACCAAGTGTGGAACATCCCTAGATCTGATGATGAACTCGTAGGTAGGGAACCATTCGAACATCCATTGAACCCGCTCCTCGGTCAAATTGTTGAAAAACTGCGCCCATGCTATAATATCTTCGGGTTGAGCAAACCTATCTGGGATATAGGTCATTCTCTTAGGATGATGGAAAGCTATGTGATCATTCCACGACCTTTGCGGAATCTCTTGACGGTATTGACCTTTTTGGAGATGCTCTAACAACCAAACTTGTAACAGCAGATTACAACCTTCGAAGTATTTGTACCCCTTCTGACAGCGCTCTAAGGCCCGTTATATGTCTGCTATGATTATAGGGACAATGGTATATGTTTTCCCCTCGATCCCATCCATCAAGGTTTTGGCTACCATGGCCAGTCTGGGGTGGATTTTGTCCCCTAGGATTGGGAACACTAACATACCCAAGAAACAGATGATGAACACAAAAACCCTGCGGTGGATCCAACCCAAGGAAGTGATGGAGAATTCGTCATCGAAAATACGATAAGATCTACCGTGACCGTATCGTTTATAGAGGAAGTCGAAAGGTATGTAGGAATTCTTCAGGCACTCCAAGTCATCATTCTTCTTTAATCCCATCATCTTCAGAAACCCCCTAGTAAGAGGTAAAGAAGTGCTAATAACATCGTATAGAGCATGTAGAGGTGAAACTAGAAAATAGGAAACTTGATAGTTTATATGAGTCCACCAACCTATAGAGTACCGGGTCCTCTATGAGTTTCCGCTGAGAATACTAATAAAATAGTAAGTAAATAATATAGGGAGTTTTACATGGACAAATCCCTGCTCAAGGGGATAAAAAACCACGACCTACACTGGTAGGATTTTAACTTCACTATGAGCAACTTTTAGATTACAACATATGCAATCCAGGAATTAAACTCTTAATCCCTCACTAACTCGTAATACACCTATTACAAGCCATTTTGCAATACACCTATCACAAGGACTTCAACTCATGACTAACTCTAGTCACGACACAAACACAAAGGGTTTATGGTTTTACAAAGGGTTTCCTAAGCAACGCTTCTAGCTAAGCAAATAGGAATTACAATGAAGAACAATTACAAAAATACAAATCAACTAAGGACAACAAAATACTACATTTAGGAACTGGTCCGTAGTAGCGTTGAACTTTGTTCTTGAGGCACTTGAGAATTAAATGCACGATCCCAGAAGGCTTGAATGCTTGAAGTGAATTCTCAAGGGTTCAAGTGATGTTTTTGTTGTAATACTCTTGTTAATACACCTTTGATGATATCACTTGAATGATGTAAGCACTTGGTTGGTCAAAAGACAAGTGACTGCAGAACTGTGCTCCACTGTGTGCACTGTTTCTGTGGTAGTCACTTTCCAGTTGTACACAGTTGACTTTCGTACTGCTGTCAGGAAAACACAAGGGATCAGGTCCCTGTGTTAGTTCTCTATCTTCTAGCGTTGCAGCAGTTCACATTAGCTGGAGTCCGTTGATTAGCAATGCATACCAAGTGTGTCAGGTTCCCTATCTGGTTCTATGACAGTAAGTTTGTTAGATCATCAAAACATAAAGCAAAGACATTGAAAACCCATCAAAACTCAATCATATCAGAATAACTTCCTACTTAGTGAATTCAAGGACCTAAGAACCCACAAAGGCAAATTTTCCACAAATAAGTCCAAGCACGCACTCGTCACCTTGCGTACATGGACTATAGTTAGCATAGAAGACTCAAATCCTAAGGGAAAATCCCCCACACAAGGTTAGGCAAGATACTTACCTCAGAGGAGACAAACCAATACTCTAAAATGAACTTCTCGGGTGAAAAGACCTCCGGACGGCTCAAATCTAACCAAAATAACTTCAAAGTACAAATAAAACTCATAATAAACAATTCAGAATCATAAAGTCTCAATCTTTATCGAATTCTAAAAACCGGTCCAAAAGTCGACCCCTAGGCCTGCACCTCGAAACCCGACAAATTTTACAAAAACCAAATACCCATTCCGATACGAGTTCAACCATAAAAAATTTATCAAATGCCAATACCATTTGGTCCCTCAAATCATGATTTTACATTTTAAAAGTTTTCTTAAAAATCCCCATTTTCCCTCAACCCAAAACACAAATTAAATGATAACAATAAAGACAAAATAATGGAATAAAATCAATTCTAGGTGAAGATACGCTCACCTAATCGTTTTGCTTGAAAAACGCACGAAGAATCGCCCAAAATGGAGCTCTAGAACTCCAAAAATGGTGAAAATGGCAAACCCTCAAAATAGAGTACTATTTATTCTGCCCAGGTCATAAAGCATCGCGCACGCAGAAGGATGCATGCATTTGCGAAGAAGAAATATGAAGGCTGCCAGGAACCCGACCCGAACGCGAGCAAAGGGCCGCGAACGCGCGAAGAATAAGAAGCAGGAACCTACGTGAATGCAGGAACAAAGACACGAACGCGAAGAGTAAATGACCACCAGTGCCCAGCTCCCATATTCTAATAAGCGAACGCGATGGGACAGACGCGAACGCATAGAAGGGAAAGGGCAGAACTTCACGAACGCGAGAGGATGAATGTGAACGCGAAGAGGAAATGTTCCACCCTATCAATTAACAATACGCGAACGCGAGAGCTAGGACGCGAACGCGATGAAGGGTGCTAGAGAGCAGAAACAACAGTCCAAAAATAGAAGAAAATGGCCCGTAACCTATCCGAAACGCACCCGAGGCCCCCGGGACCCCGCCTAAACCTACCAGCAAGTTCTATAACCTAACACGGATTCGCTCGAGGTCTCAAATCACATCAAACAATGCCGAAACAACGAATTGCACCATGAATCGAACTAATGAACTTTCCAATCTTCCAACTTCTAAAACTCGTGCCGAAACCTATCAAACCAACCCGCAATGACGCCAAATTTTTCAGGCAAGTCCCAAATGACATAAAGGAGCTGTTCCAACTCTCGAAATTGCATTTCAACCCCAATATCACAAAAGTCAACTATGGGTCAAACTTCTCCATTTTCTAAAACTTCAACTTTTCAATTTTCGCCAAAATGCTTCAAATTGCCCTACGGACCTCCAAATCCAAATCCGGACATAAGCCTAAGTCCAAGATCACCACCCAAGTCTATCGGAACCATCAAACTCCAATCCGAGGTAAAATACTCAAAAGTCAAATCATGGTCAATTCTTTCAACTTCAAGCTTCTCAAATGAAAGTTACTTCTAAAAATCCTATTCGAACTTCTCAAAACCCGGGCCGTTGATGCACGCAAGTCATAATACACTGTGTGAAGCTACTCGTGACCTCAAACTGCCGAACCGGATGCAACTGATTAAAACGATCAGTCGGGTCGTTACAAATAACTTATCGATTCAAGAGATTTCTCACAAAATATATAAGTGACTAATTTACTACCTAAAACTATCAAGCAATGAAATAACTAGAAATAAACCACAACACTTGAGTAATTTCTGATAACAATCAGTAGGAGAGGATATTCCAGGGTCACAGGTTAGCTTACAATCATGTTGCGTTCTTGGTTTAAAATGACTAATTGATTTATCTGGATTGTTGATTGACAGGGTTGATATTACTCATAAGAATCTATCGAATTCTTGCTTGCCTATTCAAGCTAACTTAATGTCTATATGTCTATGGAATTAAGATTAACAAGAATGCATTTACAATTCCTGTATTTCAACCAAGCAAGGTAATAAGGTATATATCTATCCTAATTGCGAAACCATTCCCCGAAGCCCAGGTTCAAGAGCTTGCTCTATTTAATTCTATATGCAATCTAGAATTCTCACTTACGAGTTCAATTATAGATTCGTAGATAGTATTTCACTGTTAGCTGCTCAGCAAAATAATTAAAAACAGAATTAAATAAACAACCCAGTATGATAAACTCAAATTCGTCAAATTAAAATTCAAACATCACATTCATGTAACAACAACATTGTTCTCGTTATTTTCAATTCTCTTTCCTTCTCTAGTGTCTTGCTTCAACTTGTGGCAAAATCTTTTGATATGTCCTTTCTTGCCACGATGGTTGCACAAATAGTTCTGATATTTAAACCTTTGACATACTTCCTCTGCTCCTCGAACCCCTTGTTCTATCACTCCCCTGTTCTTCTATAACCAAAAGATCTACTTTTAAGGACGAACCTTGTGATTCTCACCTTACTTCCTCGTTCAACACACCACTCTTGGAATATTCCATGGTCACCTTACCACCAGGAGCTGAATTTGTCAAAAAAAATATAAAGAGTTTTTCAAGAATCTAACAGCGTATTAAGAAGCCAAAGTCCTTGTATCTCATCATCAAAATTAATTCGCATTGCAGACAGCTGATCAAGGATGCTCTGAAAATTATTTATATGATCAAGGATAGGACTGCCCTCCTCGTATTTAAAGATCATCAATTGCTTTAGCGGGAACAACATGTTATTCCCAGTTTTTGAAGCATAATAAAGCTCTAGCTTTTCCCACAATGATCTTGCATGTGTCTCAATGATTGCGGACATTGCCTTCAACCCATTGTCATATATTTCCACTTACTTGCTCGTGCTCGAAATTCCAATATTCATCAGAATATTCTCGGGTTTATAAGCTGCAAAAATGGGTAGATGCATCTTCTACACGAACAATAAATCTTTCATCTTGTTTCTCTAAACATTATAATTGATCATATTTAAATATACCATCTTGCTCATATTCGCCTACATTCTGTAAAAAATACAAATAAATAACCAAGGCTCTAATACCACTGTTCTTACCATATTTGGTTTTTCTATCTCTTGAATGAAAGGGCAAGACATTTTATCATAATTTAGTTTTCCTTTTCTTTTAGAAGAAATTATAAATTTCTCATATTGGCTAGTATTTTTTCTTAGAGGAATAGATTTGAACTTCTATAAATTGAGGATCCTTTCTTCTCATTCAGCAAAATCAATATAGCCATATGTGGTTTGTGAGTCTTGTTTAGAGGAGAATTTCGGGACAGTGTTAGCCTGCCACTTGTGTTTGCATTTTTGTGAGGTTGTCCTTTCGATATTTCGTACTTTTTTATTATATAGTGATTGCTCATCTCTGCTCGTGGACGTAGCTTGATTGGCTAAACCATATTAAATATTTGTATCTCCATTGGCATATTTCTCTTTAATTGTTTGATTTATTGTCGTTCAAGGTTTGCTCTGCTAGCTTTCACATGATACCTCATTATTTCGATCCTAATAAGTAATATCAGACTGAAGTTCAAGACAAGTTCATCTTTGCGGCTTTAGTTCTAGCCACAACCTATTTGACGATAATTATGATATTTGTCTGAGAACTTTTACCGGAGTACAACTCACGTTGAGACAAACTTCGTGGTGAAAATTTGGAGTTGTGACCTATTGAAGGTTAAGTGAAGAAGGTGGATCAAGTTTATTTTGTCAGAAAATTTATGTCAAGGGGGAAAATTGTTAAGTGTTTGTCCTGATTTTCTTACCATATTTGATTTTCCTATCTCTGAAGGAAAGGGCAATATATTTATCATATTTGGGGGGGGGGGGGGGGGTCGTAGAAGAAAATTATAAATTTCTCATATTTAGCTAATCCATTTTCTTAGAGGCAAATGTTTGTACTTTTATAAATTGAGGATCATTCCTTCTCATTCAGCAGCATCCACAATGTAGTCATATGGGTTTGAGAGTCTTGTGTGGGGGAGAATTTTGGGACAAGTGTTAGCCTCCACTTGTGTTTGCCACTTTGTGAGGTTGTTCTCTCGATATTTTGTACTCTCTTTTATATAGTGGATTGCTCATCTTCGCCCATGGACGTGGGTCAATTGACCGAACTACGTTAAATATTTATCTCTTTTGTTGTTTAATTTATCGTAGTTCAAAGTTTACTTTATTAATTAGCTTTCACATGACACCTAATTATTTCGATCCTAACAAATATCATTCATGGTCTATCTGCTAAATCTAATTAGCATATTAACTCGACTCTATATCTTCTAAATCCATGATCATGTTTTTTCTTTCTTTTTCTTCAAAGATCTTAAAATATCACAACTAATAGTCGATTTATGTAGTCCATGACTCCATGTATATGCAGACAAAGCACGTGTCTCCAGTTGGTCAATAGGGTAAGCTTCAATTGCTTAATTAGGTATGGTTTGAATAAGATTATAGCTTTTTTAGTTATCAGGTCACATTGAAATAACATCACGTCTAGTATGAGCCGCGGAGTTCTAGTCGCAACTTATTTGACGATAATTATGATATTGGTTTGAGAACTTTTACCGGAGTACAACTCACGTTGAGGCAAACTTCGTGGTGGAAATTTGGAGTTGTGACCTATTGAAGGTTAAATGTAGAAGGTGGATCAAATTTATTTTGTCAGAAAATTTATGTCAAAGGGTAAAATTGGTAAATGTTTGTCCTGATTTTCTTACCATATTTGAGTTTCCTATCTTTTGAATGAAAGAGCAACATATTTACCATACTTGAATTATCTTTTCTTATTTTTTTTTTTTTTTGTAGAAGAAAATTATAAATCTCTCATATTTAGCTAGTCCCTTTTTTAGAGGAAAATGTTTGGACTTTTATAAATTGAGGATCCTTCCTTCTCATTCAGCAGCATCCGCAATGTAGTCATATGGGGTTTGAGAGTCTTGTTTGGGGAGAATTTTGGAACAAATGTTAGCCTCCACTTGTATTTGCCTCTTTGTGAGGTTGTTCTCTCAATATTTCGTACTCTCTTTTTATATAGTGGATTGCTCATCTCTGCCCGTGGTCGTGGGTCAATTGACCAAATCACGTTAAATGCTCGTGTCTCTTTGGTATATGTCTTTTTTGTTGTCTGATTTTATCGTCGTTCAAAGTTTGCTTTATTAGCTTCCACATAACACCTGATTATTCCGATCCTAACAGATATCATTCATGGTCTACCTGCAAAATCTAATTAGAATATTAACTCGACACTATATCTTCTAAATCCATGATCATGTTTTTTTTTTTTTAATCTTTTTCTTCGAAGATCTTAAAATATCACAATTAATAGTCGATTTACGTAGTCCATGACTCCATGTATATGCAAACAAAGCATGTGTCTCCAGTTGGTCAATAGGGTAAGCTTCAATTGTTTAATTAGGTATGGTATGAATAAGATTATAGCTTTTTAGTTATCAGGTCACATTGAAATAACATCACGTCTGGTATGAGTTGCGGAGTTACATGAAAAAGTAAATAGGACGGTTTTAAGAGGCATCACTTGCACGATATAATAAGTTGGTGGAGTTGGGATTTTAATATCGATTCCTTATTCGTGAAGCCTAACATGGTGAGAGTAATTTCTACGACAGAGAGTGTTTTTGTCTGTCCTTAATTCCTCGTTCGGGGATTGCTTATAAATAAGGCAGAATAGCCTAGTAGACACCTATATTTGTTCAGCTTTGTCATTCCAGTCCCTATATTTCACGAAGTTTCATTCAAACACTTGTGCTTGATCAAAATGAATATTATAAACCCCTCTGACCGTTGAAACAAGCTTATTTGGCCTTTGTTTATCTGACTAGGATGGAATGCGTGGTATGCACGCGTAAAGAGAGCGTGAATCTATATTTTTATTTCTTTTTAAAAGGAAAAATTCAAATATAATAATTAAAAAAACAGAGAAACAATAAAAATAAAAAGAGAAAACAACCCCTACCCTCCCACTCTTCAAAACCTTTAACCTTAACTACCAT
>NW_017671894.1:128842-176079 GCF_001879085.1 Nicotiana attenuata | reverse complement strand
AGAAAATCATATCATAATAATTGTCATGGTCAAAATCATCATAAGCAAAATCATTTCTTGCTTTACTTTTGCCTTTAATAACTTTTTATAAGGCATGTCAAATTATTTTTGGCGTACCACATGTACGCGACCAATGACATATTCATGTAATCACACACTAATATTCATTATCTCTCTTTCTCTCAAACCTCCCTTAGAGGTGAGTTGTGGTGTGTATCCAATCATGCATTGCACGTCTTTATTCATTACTTTTATCACATATTGTTACATTCACCTTTAGGAATAAATTTGCATTCTCAATGCACAAGTCACATTCTCTTCAAAGAAAGGAGTATAATTACCGCGACGTGCTTTATAAATTTTTCATACCAATTTGATGGTAAATATTTCCTTCACCTATTGAAGGATTACTTCGAGAACCCTTATTGTTCTCATTTTTACAATTACCATAATGATGACTATTATTATTTGATCAATGGCACGCCCATGTTCATTGGTCAACCACTTGTCTTCATTTACTTATTATGCATTATTATAGTTTCTGCAATCATTTCATAACCCAAAAAAAATGAATCATAATAGTTTTAGGTGCAACAGTTATGGTGAGACAAAGATAGAAGAAGTTGAAGCCGATGAATTTTTGAGGTTCTCTGAAAATCGAGAGGGAAGGTGAAAAATGGCGTGAAGGAGAAAGAAATTCTGGTATTAGTAAAGAAGAAGATACTGATGTGGATTATGTATCTGACATGGATCTGATGTGTTATCCATGTCACGGCAAGTGAGACTCACGCACAATGGGAGGGGTTTAAAATATTCATTTTGATCAAATACAAATGTTTGAACGAAACTTTGTGGAGTACAGGGACCGGGATAACAAACTGGAACAAATATAAATGTCTACTAGGCTATTCTGCCTATAAATAACTTTAGTACGCGACGACAATTTCTCATAAATGTTTGTCCACTTCCGTGTCATGATTGTGATGTGATGTACTGATTAATAATAACATGTAAAGTTGTTAAACTTTCATATTGTAAGGATTAACATTTATAGTTTAGTGGTACGAGTTAGGAGCTTTTCACACAATAGTTGTATCTTCGCAGTCCATTTTTCCTTCCCCTATGTACCTAATGTTATCAAAACTATATTGCTGTATATAAAATAATAAACTTTATGAAAAAAACAGAAACAGAAAGTTAGTAGAATTAGAATGTCAAAATATATTCTGGAAACAGTATAGGAACCTCAAAATAAATTCTGAAAATAGTATAGGAATAAATCGAGCCCACTGAATACATAGTGTGTTCTTAAGGAAATAATTCTCTCAAGTACCCGAGGTTCTGGAATATATTCTTCCAGGATAGAACGATTTAACTCACCAGCGTATTGGTACCAAAAATGCAGAATCAACAGCGAACCACTTGAAGGCTGTGAAACACACTGAAATTTTTGTGCAGAAGAAGAAGAAGATAATTAGAAAATTTCGTAAGTAAATATTCTATGATTTAAAGGAATATTTATAGCCAATTTGGTACTGTTTCTAAAAAGGTTTGCAACCTTTCAGAACACCCATAGCCGTTGGAACAGGTTTGACACTGTTTCAGAACAACCATAGTTGTTGGAATATTGCGGGAAAAATAAACGGATTTAAAATAATTCGGCAAAGAAAACGGACCGGACCGGACCGAGTTGCGGGTCATGGGTTATTCCGGATTGAATTTTCGTTAATTAAATTCATTAATTAATTAATTATTTGAAAAGAATTTTGTCCAAAAAGATTAATCAATCAATCTTTGACCGAAGCCGAAGCCGAAACCGAGCCGAGCGAGTGATGACGACGACTGCGCGAGGCTTGCCTTTTTTTTTAACTCTTTAAGAGCTAAAAGATGAGCTTCTCTATATCTACAAAAAGATTTTCTTTCCTTCTACCAATGAGGAACAAAGTGCATTAGTAAAGTGAAATCATTCAAAATTTCACTTCCCTCCATTTCTTTTCCCACCATTTTCCATTCACACCTCTTTTGTTATTAATAACAAAATCCAACAATCCACCAAATGAATGGGGAATGGCTATAAACTTAAAGGAATGCACGGACGTGTATTTTTTTCACATGCAAGAATTAATTGCATCTGGATAAGTAGGTTTCCCTTTGAACTTTCCGTAGTGAACTTATATCGGATATACTCGGTCAATCGGTAGATTTGATATCTTTGAACTGTCGAGCTTTGTTGCATACCTAGACAACATAAGTCACACAATCAATCCTTAACCATCTATGGTTCTCACAGTTGTGTTCATTTCAGCCATGAACACCTCCTGGTTTCATTAGTGCTTAGAGAATGGGCCTTTACTTTCGTTCCCCTTGAAGCGGCTTACACTTCACACTCACATAGGTGATTCATAAACGTGTAATCCTAAAGACACACTATCTGGTCATATTCTGCCAGGCTTAGCAAATCATTAAAAAGCTTTAAGCTTTATTGACTCATCAAAAAGCCTTAATGCTTTACCTCGTTTTTGAACATTGTCTTCATCACGAGAATGGGTTGAGTTATTTGACAATGTTGAACTGTCATTCATAACTTTGTTTGATATCTTTGAACCTAGCTCTTGGGATCTCCAGTCTGCTAGGTACAGTTACCGCCATGATGACTTGTCCTAGACCTTAACCCCATTCCCTTTGATGATTCTTCAACTGCCTCTCTAGATAGGCCTTTTGTAAGTGGATCCGACACGTTATCTCTTGACTTAACATAGTCAATTGTGATAACACCATTAGAGAGTAGTTGTCTAACGGTATTGTAACTCCGTCGTATATGACGAGATTTTTCGTTACACATAATGCTCTCTGCCCTACCTATTGCCGCTTGACTATCACAATGTATACAAATAGGTGCCAAAGGTTTGGGCCAAAATGGAATATCTTCCAAGAAATTCCGGAGCCATTCAGTTTCGGCCTTATCTAAAGCTATGAATTCAGATTCCATTGTAGAACGGGCGATGCACGTTTGTTTGGATGATTTCCAAGACACTGCTCCACCCCCAATTGTGAAAACATATCCACTCGTGGATTTAACTTCAGATGATCCGGTGATCCAATTTGCATCACTATATCTGTCACGACCCAGATTTTTTACCCTCGGGAGTCGTGATGGGGCCTACTAGTGAAAGCTAGGCAAGCCAATTATTCCAATTATTTAACCTTTTTCATTTTTAATCCCTTAACAATTGTGGATAAACATTATATAAACAGCGAAAATAATAAAGGGAAAGAATGAAATTTAACAATTTAATAATAATACCGATACCAACCCATAAAAATAAGCTACCCAGAATTGGTGTCACAATCTCACAGACTGTCTAAGAATACTACAAATAGGGGTCCAAAAGATAAATACAACGTTGTTTCTGAAGTACATAAAAGAAACAGTATGGAAAGATAAAAGGAGACGCCAAGGCCTGCGGACACCTGCAGGAATACCTCGGGTCGCCTGATGGTCTGAAAGCAGCAACCTCACTGTGGTCCAAAAGCTGCAGCACCGGGATCTACACACAGTGTAGAGTGTAGTATCAGCACAACCGACCCCATGTGCTGGTAAGTGCCTAGCCTAACCTCGCCGAAGTAGTGACGAGGCTAGGACCAGACTACCAAATAAACCTGTGCAGTTAAATCATATACAGCGAAAAAGTAAAGGCATAAATTTACAAGTAAAGATAGGAGAGGAAAAACATGTTGCGGAGAATATCAAGTAACAACAGAAAACCAATAAATAAATGTAAAGAACACCATAATTCAATTATCAACAAGAATCAGGAAAATCAAAGACAAGTGCACGGTATCACCCTTCGTGCTTTTACTATCGTCCTCACCATAAGAATCAATATAATCAGCACAGCATCACCCTTCGTGCTTTTACCTCACATAATCATGGCACGGAATTATCCTTCGTGCATTATCACTCATATCATGGCACGGCATTGTACATCGTGCGGCACGGCATCACCCTTCGTGCTTTTACCTCACAATATCGGCACGGCATCACCCTTCGTTCTTTAACACTCTTAAAATCAGGCACAGCATCACCCTTGGTACTTTACACTCTTCCTCACCCAAGCACAATCAAAAAGAAATTTGGGCAAGGGAATCAATAACATCACAATAAAATACCGGGAAGGGAACAATAGCATAATAACAATATCCCGGTCAGGAAAACAATATCATGAGTAATAACATCCCGGCAAGGGAGATAATATCAAAAGAAATAACATCCTGGAAAGGGAGATAATATCATAAACCTCTTCTCTTTTCCATAATTACTTCACAACTTAATTCTCAACTTGAGTTAACGCTCTACAATGTTCAATTACCAATAATACTTCCACAAGCCTTGTTCAACAATAGAAATCATCATATAAAGCATGAACAATACGAAACAGAGTCACATTTATCATAGTATAAGACTCACGGGCATGCTTGACACCGATATATAGATACTCGTCACCATGCCTATATGTCGTACTCAACAATTAACATATAGCAAATAAGACACAACTCCTAATCCCTCAAGCTAAGGTAAGACCAAACACTTACCTCAATGCCACGAACACAATTCAAGCCCAACTACCGCTTTACCTCTTGTTTCCACCACCAATTTGCTTGTATCTAGCCACAATTTACTTAACGATATCAATAAATGCTAAATGAATCAATTCTAATGCATGAAAATAGGTTTTCTAAAGTTTTTCTCAAAAAGTCAAAAATCGACCCCGGGCCCACATGGTTGAAACCCGAGGTTCGAACCAAAACCCGATTACCCATTCACCCACGAACCCAAATATATAATTTGTTTTGAAATTGGACCTCAAATCGAGGTCCAAATCCCCAAAATTTGAAAATCCTAAGTTCTACCCAAAACACCCAATTTCCCCCATGAAAACCCTTGATTTTGGATTGAAATCATGTGAAAAGATGTTGTAGATTAAAGAAAATGAGTTAGAAATGACTTACAATTTATTTGGAGAAGAACGTTTCTTTAGAAAATCGCCCAAGAGAGTTTAGGTTTTAAGAAAGTTGTAAAAATGGTTGAAATCCCGTCTGAAATTCATTTAGCAAGTCTCTGATGTCGCAATTGCAACCAGGGTTCGCAATTGCGAACCCCTTCAGGACCTGCTGACTTCGCACATGCAAAGAATATGTCGCATTTGCGACCATGGGAAAATACGGTCACCTTCACATTTGCGAGGGACCAGTCGCATTTGCGATATCGCATTTGCGATAAAAGTGTCGCATTAGCAACTTCTGGGCATGCACTGAAGACTTTGCATTTGCGAAGCATATCTCGCATTTGCGAGAATTTGCTGGCCCTGGGATCTTTGCATTTGCGACAAAATCAGCACATTTGCGATCCCTGCTTGCATCGTAATTGCGATGCCAAATCTCGCATTTGCGATATCAGAGGCCGGCCACACATCTGCAACACACCAGCAATTTTCCTAAGTCCAATTTCACTCTGTGGCCTATCAAAAACTCACCCGAACCCTCGGGGCTCCAAACCAAACATGCACACAAGTCCAAAAATATCATACGGACTTGCTCGTGCGATCAAATCATCAAAATAACATCAACATCTATGAATTAAACCTCAAATTCATGAAATCATTCAAGAACATCAAAATTACTATTTTCTCAATTATAGGTCCGTTTTATAACAAACCAATTTCGATCTTTACCACATTTTACAGATTCAACTTAATTATTATTTCAAACTTGTACCGGACTCCGAAACCAAGATACGGCCCGATACCATCAAGAAAATGCATCAATTCACTTCTTAAAACCTCTATATTTTCCAGAAAATAATTTTCTTTAAAAATTTATTTCTCGGGCTTGGGACCTCGGAATCCAATTCCGGGCATATGCCCAAGTCCCAAATTTTACTACGGACCCTACGAGACCGTCGGATCATGGATCCGGATCCGTTTACCAAGAATGTTGACCAAAGTCAACCCTATTCAATTTTAAAAGCTAATTTCCTTATTTTACTTAGTTTTTCACATAAAAGCTTTCCGGAAATGCGCCTGGACTGCGCACGCAAATCGGGGTGAGACAAAAAGACGTTTTCAAGGCCTCGAAACACAGAATTTACTTTCAAAATGAGTGATGGCCTTTTGGGTCATCACATCCTCCACCTCTAAAACAACCGTTCGTCCTCTAACGGACATAGAAAAGTACCTGAGTCGGGGAAAATATGGGGATATCGGCTCCGCATATCGTACTCGAACTCCTAGGTAGCTGTCTCGGCAGGCTGACCTCTCCATTAAACACGAGCTGAAGGGAACTTCTTCGATCTCAACTGATGAACCTGCCGGTCTAGAATAGCTATCGGATCCTCCTCATAGGACAAGTCCTTGTCCAACTGGACAGTGCTGAAGTGTAACACGTGGGACGGATCGCCGTGATACTTCCGAAGCATGGACACATGAAACACTGGATGCACGGCTGATAAACTCGGCGGCAACGCAAACCTCTCCCACTCGATCAAAAACCTCAAACGGGCCAATGAATCTAGGGCTAAGCTTGCCCCTCTTCCCAAATCTCATCACACCCTTCATAGGCGACACGCGAAGCAACACCCGCTCGCCCACCATTAGTGTCACATCACGAACCTTACGGTTGGCATAACTCTTCTGCCTGGATTGAGCTGTACGAAGCCTATCCTGAATGATCTTAACCTTGTCCAAGGCATCCTGTACTAGGTCCGTACCCAATTACAGAGCCTCTCCCGGCTCAAACCACCCAACGGCGATCGAGCCCGCCTACCATATAAAGCCTCACAAGGAGCCATCTTGATGCTCGGCTGGTAACTGTTGGTGTAGGCAGACTCCGCTAAAGGCAAAAACTGATCCCATGAGCCTCCAAAGTCAATAACACAAGCATGGAGCATATCCTCCAAAATCTGAATAGTACGCTGAGACTGCCCGTCCGTCTGAGGATGAAATGCTGTGCTCAACTCGACCCGTGTGCCCAACTCACGCTGAACTGCCTCCAGAAATGTGAGGTAAGCTGTGTACCTCGGTCAGAAATGATAGACACGGGCACACCATGAAGACGAACAATCTCTTGGATATAGATCTCGGTCAACCGCTCCGAGGAACAGGAAACTACCACAGGAATGAAATGCGCTGACTTGGTCAGCCTATCAATAATAACCCATACTACATCGAACTTCCTCTGAGTCCGTGGGAGTCCAACGACGAAGTCCACAGTAATCCGCTCCCACTTCCACTCAGGAATCTCAATCTTCTGAAACAAACCACCAGGTCTCTGATGCTCATACTTTACCTGCTGAAAATTCAAATACCGAGCTACATAGGCAACAATGTCCTCCTTCATCCTCCTTCACCAATAACGCTGCCGCAAATCCTGATACAACTTAGCGTCGCCCGGATCAATAGAGTACCGGGAGCTGTGGGCCTCGTCCAGAATCAACTCACAAAGCCCATCCACATTAGGCACACAAATACGACCCTACATCCTCAAGACTCCATCATCTCCAACTGTAACCTGCTTGGCACCTCCGTGCCGCATTGTGTCCCTAAGAACACACAAATGAGGATCATTATACTGCCGATCTCGGATGTGCTCAAATAATGAAGAACGAGCGACTGTGCAAGCTAACACACGACTGGGCTCAGAGACATCTAACCTCACGAACTGATTGGCCAAAGCCTGAACATCCAAAGCAAGCAGTCTCTCACCGACCGGAATATACGCAAGACTACCCATACTGGCTGACTTTCTACTCAAAGCATCGGCCACCATATTGGCCTTCCCCAGATGATATAGGATGGTGATATCATAGTCTTTCAACAGCTCCAACCACCTCCTCTGCGTCAAATTTAGTTCCTTCTACTTGAACAAATACTACAGACTCTTGTGATCCATGAACACCTCACATGACACGCCAAACAAATAGTGCCTCCAAATCTTCAGCGCGTGAACAATCGCTGCTAACTCCAAATCATGAACTGGATAATTCTTCTCATGAATCTTCAACTGCCGTGAAGCATAAGCAATGACCTTGCCATCCTGCATCAACCCCGCACCAAGTCCAATATGAGATGCGTCACAATAAACTGTATATGGCCCTGAACCTATGGGCAAAACCAACACTGGCACCGTAGTCAAAGTCGTCTTGAGCTTCTGAAAACTCGCCTCACACTCCTCCGACCACCTAAACTGGGCACCCTTCTGGTTCAACCTAGTCATCGGGGCTGCAATAGATGAAAACCCCTCCACAAACCTACGGTAATAGCCTGCCAAACCCAAGAAACTCCGGATCTCTGTAGCTGATGCGGGTCTAGGCCAATTCTTGACTGCCTCTATCTTCTTCGAATCCACTTGAATACCCTCTGCAGAAACAACGTGACCCAAGAATGCAACTGAACTTAACCAGAACTCACACTTCAAAAACTTAGCATACAACTAACTATCCCTCAGAGTCTGAAGAACGACTCGAAGATGCTGCTCGTGCTCCTCCCGGCTGCGGGAATAGATCAAAATATCTTCAATGAAGACAATCACGAAGGAATCCAAATAAGGCCTGAACACTCAATTCATCAAATCCATGAGAGCTGCTGGGGCATTTGTCAACCCGAATGACATCACCAAGAACTAATAATGCTCGTACCAAGTGCGAAAAGCTGTCTTAGGGATATCGGATGCCCTAATCCTCAACTGATGGTAGCCAGATCTCAAGTCAATCTTCGAAAATAGTTGGGCACCCTAAAGCTGATCAAACAAATCATCAATCCTCCGCAGTGGATACTTGTTCTTAATTGTGACCTTTTTCAATTGTCGGTAGTCTATACACATCCTCATCGATCCGTCCTTCTTCTTAACAAACAACTCCGGCGCACCCCAAGGCGAGACACTAGGCCTAATAAAGCCCTTATCAAGAAAGTCTTGCAACTGCTCCTTCAATTATTTCAACTCAGGCAGGGCCATACGATACGGTGGAATAGAAATGGGCTGAGTGCCCGGAGCCAAATCAATGGAGAAGTCAATAACCCTGTCAGGTGGCATACCCGACAGGTCTGAAGGAAATACCTCAGGAAACTCACGAACCACGGGCACAGAATCCATAGGAGGAACATCGGCACTAGAATCACGAACATACGCCAAATAGGCCAAACATACCTTATCAACCATACGCCGAGCCTTCATATATGAGATAACCCTACGGGTAGAATGACCAGGAGTCCCTCTCCACTCAAGACGAGGTAAACCCGGTAAGGCTAAGGTCATAGTCTTGGCATGACAGTCCAAGATAGCGTGGTAAGGTGATAACCGGTCCATCCCCAATATGACATCAAAATTAACCATATCCAAAAGTAACAAATCTACACGAGTCTCAAGACCCCCAATCACAACTATACATGAACGATGGAAACGATCCACCACAATAGAATCACCTACCGATGTAGATACATATACAGGAGAACTCAAGGAATCACTAGGCATGACCAGCTACGGTACAAAATAAGATGACACATAGGAGAATGTAGATCCTGGATCAAATAGAACTGAAGCATCCCTACTATAAAATAGAACAGTACCTGTGATAACTGCTGTTGATACCCAATTTTTCCCTGTATTTTTTAACTTGAAAAATACCTTCAAAATAGCATGTATATGCATATATAAGTATGTCCCAATGTTTTATTATTTTTCCCTAATTATTTTTTTAAAAGACTTTTAAATCAATTTATTGCCTTCTTTTATCAAGAAAAACTCAACAATTATTCCCAAAATTATCATTTTGGTAATTCATTTATTGGATTCTCATATTTACACTAAAAGTTTAGCCAACATAATTTTTGCATATTTTTATAAATTTGCTTAGTATTTTTTAAGCTAAATTGCACGTAATTGCAATACTGGCCTCTTTTAAGATTTAATTGTATTTATAGTTATAAAATAGACTCCAATATTTTTAATTTAATAATTATGTATTGTTAATCATTTTAGTTCCTTTAATTTACTTCCAGAAATTATTTTACTATTTTTATAAAATAAATGAGGGAAAAATGGCTATTTAAATGATAGCCCATTTGCATTTCAATTTTAGCCGGGTTTGAACCTCTACTTAAACCCAATTCCTTAACCCAATTACCCAGCCCAATTACCTAATCTAGCCGACCCACGACCCTTTTAAATAACCCGCCCGGACTCTCCTTTTAATCCTAGTCGTTGATCACTTAGATCAACGGCTCATATTTGCCCCTTCCTTTTTTTAACCCGACCTAACCCCTAAACCTAATCATTTCCCTTCTGTAGCCACCCTTGAATTCCTCCCCTTTCTCTCAGTTCTCTCTCGAAGCTTCTCAAACCCTAGCCGCCTCCCTCCACTTCCACCCTAAAACCATCGGAATCCATGGCTTTCAAGGCCATCGAAGTCCTATACCGGCCTCCTATAACTCTTACACGCCTAGTTGCTATGGTTTCAAGGTCAAACCTTGAAGAAGCTTGGCCGCGATTTGGTTTCGTTCGAGTTCTATGGCTGTCTCCGACGTTGCTCCGGCCAGCCATGGCTGTTCAAGCCTGATCTTGACTTTTCCTGCTCAGATCAATGACCTTCCAAGCCTTTCTCACCCTCTGGGTTTCTTCTGAAGCCCTAACCTTTTGAGGTTCTTCTGATTTCTTTAGATCTGTTCTAGATCTGTGTTTATCTCTAAGCTTCCAAACGTTTTCAAGTTTCTTTCAAAAACTCTGCTTTCAAAACCTTTATCTTTTCCGATTAGGATTTTTTTTTAGAAGTTTCTCTAATCTTTAGCATGTTCTACTGTGATTCTTATGTGTTGCTCCTACTGTGTTTCTTATGAGTTTTTTCTACTGTGTTTCTTATGTGTTTCTTCTACTGTGTTTCTTATGTGTTTCTTCTACAGTGTTTCTTATGTGTTTCTTCTACTGTGTTTCTTATGTGTTTCTTCTACTGCGTTTCTTTATGAGTTTTTCTATTATGTTTCTTTATGTCGTTCTTCTACTGTGTTTCTTATGTTGTTCTTCTACTGGAAAATGCACGTTAAAAGTCTCAGTTCCTTTCTGAGATTTTTGAACTTAATTCGTTAGTATTTTTTGCCTTGATTACTTGTCCTTTCATCTCTACACTCGATTGATGGCAAAACCCTAAAATTTGGGGTTTCATCCGAATATTGAAACTATTCGCTATGTGATTTGCTTGTTCTTCATCTTTGAACTTGTTTGATTTCAAAACCCTAACTCCTTTGGACCTATTCGAGTTTCTGAAGATTGTTTCATCTACTGCTCGACTGAGTTTCGAAATCTTTGTTTCAGCCTTTGTGTCTTTACATGATTCTGATTTCCTGCTAAGCTCTTCTAGGGTCTTTCTACTGGACCCTCTACATGTTATTTGATACTCTCCTTTTTCTTTGTCACTAAGATGACTACCATGTTCCGATAGTTCACTACTTACTTTTGTGATTGCATGACGCTTTTTCTTTGTCCTAAATTCAGCCTCTCATGCCTAACACTTGTGTACTCTTTATATATGCTGAGCTTCCCCTCTAAAATGACTTTCAATTTTTGACTGATTTCAAACCTCCTTTGTGTAAGTCTGATTGATTCTTTCCTTGTTGTGCTAATTTCCCTGTTACTTGGTTTGATTCGAAAGCCTTCCTTAGCCTTTCTGACTTGGTTTACCCATGAACCAGTAATTTTGAATCCCTGACTCCTTGATTTACTATGTACTGATTGATTTTATTGGGTATCTTACCTTATTTATTTGACCGTGTATTTTAAAGATTCTTCTCTTAATTAAACTATTATGTATTTACCCCTTAATTGTCTACTTTGCACAAGATGCTTACTCAATCTCTTTCCTTAAATGATTTTTGTTCATTACCTTTAAGTTTGAACTCCTTAATTAAAGGAAGTTCTTGTACTGATTGATTTTAATTGGTACACGGTTATTTCTTTCCTTATTTTCTGCCTGTTTTCACACTATAAAACCTGCTCTTTCATTGACACAACACACGAACACTCTTAGTCTTCTAAACTCACACTCACATTCAAAAGCATTCTCTCTTGTTACATGTGTTGTGGCCTGTTTTTCAAGTACTGCTACTGCTGTATTTTGCTTCCTTGAAACTGGTATGTTCTGATTAAGGTTCTCAGCAATCACAACAATGTGTTTATTTACTACCTTTATCTGCATGTCTGCCTACTGCTTATGTATAGTTCATTGTTTACTTTAGTATGTAATTGCCTTCTGCCTATTCTAAATCTATTGTGAGTCCCAAAACCCCACTTCTATGTGTTTATGCTATGGTTTGAGGCATGGCAGTACTGAAAATTATTGTCCATGACTAAAACTTGATCCCCTGGGATCCTAGCCTCTAATATGATGTGTTCTGGCAGATTTATAGGCAGGCCAGCATCCTCCATTGCTGGGCATGCCTAAAGCTTGCCCTAGCCTAAGAAATAGGCTCTTTGCAATTCCCCTATTCCCTTAACCCCTTTTGGGTATCTGTTTGTAGTTGTTTCCCTCTCCTTAGAATTTTGTTCTTCACTTGCACTCTCTCTTAAACTTCAAGTTCTGCCCCCTCTTGTGAGCCTCGCCTTGGGACCCTTTGAGCTCCCTCTGAACTTGGACACTTGAGGGCTGGCCTTTCCACACTGCACTTGTCCCTATTCTGGTGATACAATTTGGGTGTGAGCACTGCCCGGAGTCCCATTGAGGCTCTTAGGGAACTCTGACACACTTAGATTGGAGAAAGGCTTTGGATCAGTGGTCTTTGAGTTGGTCTATCTCATAATCCAGATAGGAAGTCTGAATCAGGCTCTCCTTTGGTTGTATTTTTTTTTTTACTTTTTTGATGTAATTTTTATTCATTCTGGTTTATAATAAACGCTTGGGGCTGGCTAGTGAAAAAGGGTGGGTAACTATGCATGCAAAGGGTAGAAATCATGCCTATAGGTCTATTATAATTTTGCATATTTCAAATACATATAGAAATCATGACTATAAGACTACTGCATTCCTACATATCCAACCTTCATATAGAAACCATGTCTATAGGTATTCTGAATTTTGCATATTCAAATAGAAATCATGCCTATAGGTATATTCTGAGCTCTGCATATCCAACTTCGTATAGAAATAATGCACATAGGATTGTTCAATTCTGCATATTCAATTACATCTAGATACCATGTTTATAGGTCTTAAACGAATTCCGCATCTAGGTACCATGTTTATAGGTTTAAAACAAGCCTCATGCATTTAGATACTACGTCTATAAGGCTTCTGCATTTTATTACCCCATGTCTATAAAGTTTAAAATCAGCAACGTATAGAAAGCATGCCTATAGGAATTTCTAATTGAATCTGATTCGCCTCACTCAATGTTAGATATAAAATCAGCTGTGGATACTGTCAGTTGCAGATCTTATAATCAATTCATTAAGTCCCGCCTCTCTTTTAATAATCTGATTCCCTCACTTAGCAAGTTTAACAAGTAGGTATTCAAACAATTTAATTCAAGCCTTACTATTTTCTGAATTCAGTAGATATCATGTCTATAGGACCCCGTCTTAACACTTAGGCAAGCCATAGGGTAAAACTATAAACTGAATTTGTTTTAACAATTACAACCAGTAGGCAGGACTGATTCGGGCTTCTTATCTGAATTATGTAATGAATCAGTCTGCCTCAACTCTTAAATTCTCTCTTACATTTAGTATTTAATCAGACCTAAACAGTATGCGAAAGTCATGCTAATTATTTGTTTTTCTATTCAAGGAGGTATAATTGAGCCCCTGTTTATTTATATGCTTTCCCCCTAAAATGTGCAATATGTGTTTTGTATGTCGCCTTAGAATTTTTACCTTTCGAAACCTCAAATAAGCCCAATATCTCTCCCCTTTTAGTATTAGTAGTACTAACTGCCTCTGGGATTGATAGGATTGGGGCGGGTAATAGCATGCAATAAGTAATCGAGACCATTCCGCGCTTTAATACCTTAACGGGATGGGAAGGGTAGATATGGATATGATGGCCATGCGATAATGTCACGTGTAGCCCCTCATTGAGGAGTGATTACCGGGCATTGCATGGGATGATCCATATTATTAATAAACCTAGGACCCCTCTCCCTTTATTCTTTTTTTCTTTCTTTTCAGCATTTTAACTCTTTATTTTAAAAATTAGCTTTTTAAATTACTCTTTCAAACCTTGTTTACTTGCAAAAATTTATGTGATGAAATCCCCTCCTATTTGAGCCTTATCTGTTTATAAGCTAATTGTACCCAAATTCAAAATAATTGTCTGGCCGGGAACCACACTAGTGGATTCTGAGGTGTGCCTAACACCTTCCCCTTAGAATAATTTCAAGCCCTTACCCAACATCTGGTTATTCAAATCAAAATCTCCTGGTGTCCTAATGCACCCTAATCATTAGGTGGCGACTCTTCAAAATTGCAAAACCCCTTTCCCAAAAGGAATGAGTTGTCCTTCCAACTGTCAAAAACCCGATTTCACGAGAAAAAGGAGGCGCGACAGCATGGCGACTCCACTGGGGAATTTTTTTTCCAGGCTTTTACCATTTTAGGCTATTATTGTGAATTTATGCTTCTTTATGCGCAATTATTTATTTATTTCTTTTAAGTGTTCAATTTCCTTTTCAACTACAAAACTGACTTGTCTCATTTTGCTTCTTTCCTTTACTGCTTTCCTTCATTTCCGCTTTAAATTATGAAACTGTTGTATTTACTGTTTTCTTAAACGTGCAAATACATGACAACATGTCTTTAATTATTGCATAATCATGCTCAACATCATATTCCACTCGTGCCAAACAAATCCTATAGCAACGCTTATAATGAGTGGTTGCGCTCGTCCGATATTATCACCCCCTAAATCCGGAAAAGGCGTATTTGCGGTAAAACCAGTCGATCAACGGCGTAGTCAACGGTTCTGTGCCCTTCCCCCTTGAGTTGTCCGCTCTAGGGTACAGTATAAAACCCCATAGAAACCTTACTCTATTTAACTGTGCATGCATCATGGTCAAATCTAGCCGAGTCAGTTATGTTGTCCACATAATGACTCTTTAAGATAGCCTTGTCCAAAGTCCACTGGGTTTCCCTGAAACCCAAACGGACATTATCACGTTCTGTGCATTTATTTGGAGAACTAAATGCTTCATGCTAATTGTTGATATTAAATAGTCGAGTCTGGTGGGGGTAGGGTCTAACCCTTTTGTTTTGCAGAAAATGAGGCACGAGGTCCCCAATTTCGGTATGATTAGCACACCCCCACTCTTGCTGGACTGATGGAGGAGTCTTTCATCGAATGACCAAATCAATAAGTGGAAAGAGAGAGCCGCCAAAGCTAGCGAAAAGTTGGAATATCTGGAATACAGTCGGCTGGAATTGGAAGGAAAAGTGAGGAAGAGAGTCACCGCCTGCTAGAACTCTGAGGAAAACAAAGGAGAACACCTGGCAAAGGCATTTTTACTTGTGAACCTACGCGAGCTGGAGGATTTGATCAACGAGAGCTTTCAACCTGGGGAAAGTCCTTCTGGGACCAAGTAGATAGGAGTTTATTTTCCGCTTTACAAATGTAATAAGGCTAATGGCCATTAGTGATTTTTATTTCTTGCATATTTAGTGTCGTTTTGGGATTCGTCTACCTTTTATCAATAAAATGAGGCATTTAGCATTCTAAGTTCTCCAAATTAATCTGTCGCTAGGCCTACCTCGGGCACAACGAGGCTCCCAAATTAGGACGCGGTTTACATTCTGCAATATGTGTTTAAATATTGCAACATTTTTATGATCCTCACTAACTTGTTACCTTTTTTGTTTTTACTTTTTGTTTATTTATTCCCCTCCCCAAAGGTTAGTTCGTGAACTCTGGCAACATCATCCTATTTCACAAGATCCAGGGGCCCTCCACCCACTCTTCCTCTCAGTCCTATCAGACACAAGAACAAAGGGAAGATGGAAGATTTAAACAACGCCAGAAAGGAAAACTCAACTGAACGAGCAGAGGTCAATCTCGGTCATGGTACTTTGGTTCCCAAGGAAAATGCATCCCAACTAGAGCAAAAGCTGCAGAAATTTCGGGAAGAACTTGATCAGGTCCGGAATCTGGCGAATTTGTCATTTTCCCTCACTACTCCGGATATCAATTTCCCAAATGCTCAGAACCCTACACCTCCACAGAATCTCCCAAAGCAACAGAACCATCCCGCTCCTCACCACCACTGCAACACCTGCCATACTTCCAACAATACCCCGCTGCTCATCCCGGAACCACAAAACTCCACAAATGACCACTGCCACACCCACCATAATACCCCCATCTACGTGGAGACTATGCCGCCACACAACCCATCTCAAGCACGCCCGAGTCTGATGATAAAGATTTGCTTATCAAGAACCTGGCTGAAGAACTTAAGAAATTGACCAGCCGGATCCAGGGTGTTGAAGGAAACAAGGGAATTGAAGGGTTGAATTATGAAGATTTTTGCATACAGCCCGATGTCGAACTGCCCGAGGGGTACAAACCTCCTAAGTTCGAGATGTTCGAGGGAACAGGTGATCCCAAGGTCCATTTGAGGACATATTGTGACAAGTTGGTTGGGGTAGGAAAAGATAAGAGAATCCGCATGAAGTTATTCGTGAGGAGTCTAAAAGGAGATGCACTATCCTGGTACATCAGCCAGGATCCTAAGAAATGGTCAAATTGGGTCGGTATGGCCTCTGATTTCATGGACAGGTTCATATTTAACACAGAAAATGCGCCGGATGTGTTCTACATTCAGAATCTGAAGAACAAACCTACAGAAACGTTTCGCGAGTATGCTACTCGCTGGAGGTCGGAAGCCGCTAAGGTCGGACCTGCCTTGGAGGAGGAACAAATGAACAAATTCTTTGTCCGGGCACAAGACCCGCAATACTATGAGCGACTAATGATGATTGAAAGACATAAGTTTTCTGATATCATCAAGCTGGGGGAACGAATCGAAGAAGGCATTAAGAGCGGTATAGTCACGAACTTCGAGGCTTTGCAGGCTACAAACAAGGCCTTGCAGTCCGGTGGTGTGTCCAAAAAGAGAGACGTAGGAGTTGTGATGGTTGCACAAAGAACCAAATCTCCCATCAAATACCAAACCTACCCAATGCCTCCACTCACATATCAGCCTACTGCAAACTACCAAGCACCCTCACCCTCTTACCAAACTCCACCATCCACTTATCAGTCACCTCCACCACCCATATATCAGCCCAGTTCACCCAAATATTCCCAACCCGCACATGTTTACCAAGCCTACAATATTCAACCAGCCCACTATCAATCCCCACCTGCACGCCAAAACTTCCCTAGACCTCGACCAAACTTTGACCGAAGACCTCCAAAACAATATACGGCTATTGCCGAACCTATCGACCAGTTGTATGAAAGACTTAAAACTGCTGGTTATGTCACCCCTATCCCTGCTGTAACCCCTGAGAACCTTTCTCAGTGGGTTAACCCAAATAAATCCTGTGCATACCATTCCGGCATGAAAGGACACACCATTGACGAATGTCGTTCTCTGAAAGATAAGATCCAGACCCTAATTGATAACAAGATTATTGTGGCAAAAGAGCCTGCTCCAAATGTCCGCAATAACCCTCTGCCTGACCACAAGGGAGGAGGCATTCACATGATTGAAATAGAGGATGATTGGGATCCCAAGAGATTGATCGGTTTGATCACAAAAGGTGACGACCCAAAGAAACCGATAGTCACCCTTAATCCGATCGTAGTCCTGATTCAGCCCTTTGGGGATGTCGAAGTAAATATGTCCATACCGCTGGAGTTTGAAGCATCACCATCTGCAAAGACGCCAGTGCTAATTGAGGTTGAATTTGTGTCTCCATAAAGGCACCCACACCATTCGAGGTTGCAATTTTACCCCCAAAAGTGCAGGCTCCATTCGGAGTAAAGATAGCCATACCAATTCCAGTGACAATGTTAGCCATAAGATACAAAGGCTATACCATGGGACTACACAGCCGAGGCAAGAAGGAAAGGCAAGGTTATGTTCGGGGAAGTTGTTGCGGCACAGGGTATGACGAGAACTGGTAGAGTCTATACCCCGGAACATCTGGCTGAGTCAAGCAAGCAGGCTTCTAGCTGGCCAACCATCACCGAGACCGGGCCAGATGATCTCTAGAGAAAGATACAGGCCAAGGAATACTCGGTCATTGATCAGCTGAACAAAACACCGGTGCAAATTTCCATCCTTGCTTTGCTACAAAATTCCGATGCACACAAGAATGCCTTGTTAAGGGTGCTGAGTGAAGCATATGTTCCAAGAAACATCACCGGCGGAGAGATGGCTAACATGGTGGGACAGGTAGTGGAAAGTCACAAGATCACTTTTCATGAAGATGAGCTGCCACCAGAAGGGTTGAGTCACAACAAGGCATTGCACATCACCGTACAATGCGAAGATTATTTTATCACCAGAATCCTGATTAATGGGGGATCCAGCATCAATATTTGGCCGTTGGTAACACTCAGGACATTGGGAAAGGGACTGCATAAGATCAAGGACGGGGCCATCAACATAAAAGCTTTCGATTCGGTTTACCAAAGGTCCACCAGTTAGGGGAAATTAGTCTGTTGTTTGACAAAGTGGGGCCTACGTTGGTTCGATGTTGTATTTTCAAGTGATAGATGTGCCGGCATCTTACAATCTGCTGGTTGGGACCGACCCGTGGATTCATGCCGCGTGGGGTCGTAGCATTAACACTACATCAGGCAGTGAAGTTTGAGTGGAACCACCAAGAGGTGATCATTCACAGCGACGGTAGCAATCCCATATACAGTCGCCAGACCATCCCAGCAATCGGAGGCAGAAGAAAGATAGGTGGGGAGACCTATCACCACATCGAGCGAGTCGACGCCGTTGACAAGGACAAATGGTGGGGCAACAAAATCGAGAGCATATTGAATTGGAGTGGGTAGGAACCTGGCAAAGGGCTTGGCAAGAACCTCCAAGGAATCGCTAAGCCCATAAAACTCAAGAAGCAGGGTACCACCTTCGGTCTAGGATATGAGTATACCTGGGAAGAATTCAACGACTGGTCGCCACCATGGCGCGGTCCTTACTATCTGTTGGAGCAGCCAATATCGCGCTTGGAACAGACTTTCCAACTGGCCGATGTTATCTATGGGTCAGAAGAAGAGGAAGCACTGGCAGCGGTGAGGAATTTGTTCCTGGAGGATGATGATATGGATTGTTGTGTCGTTTTCGAGGAGGAGGGGGAGGAAGGCCCTTCCATACAGGCTGTGAGTGGAGGAGCATGCCTCCATAATTGGACCATCAGAACCACCAGAGCCTGGCGAGCCTCGGGGTAGCAAGTCTGAATAAGCATCATGCACTATCTTTTATTTTTACTAGTTTTCTCTTTCGCATTTTAAGTTTCCGCAATAAGATCTTCAATGTTCAAAATAGTTATGGAATTTATCAAAGCATTTTGATTTTTCTTATAAATCAACACTCTTATTATTTTCTCTCATTACTCTACTTATATAGCATTACTATTACTTATCTTGATGAACCGATGACTGTGACATGCAATGAGACAACACAACAAACGGATATAGATTCAGAGGAAGATGACATACCAGAAGAAATTGTTAAGGAAGTTGAGAAGTTTGAAAACAAACCAAAATCGAACCTGGACGAGACAGGAATTGTTAATCTGGGGGATGAAGGAAATGTCAAGGAAACGCGAATCAGTGTTCACTTATCGTCATCAGAAAAGAAGGAATACACAGAGTTTCTAAGAGAATATGAGGACATATTCGCCTGGTCATATAATGACATGACAGACCTAAGCACGTCTATTGTGGCTCACAAACTACTAACAGACCCGACATGTCCACCGGTAAAGCAGAAGCTCAGAAAGTTCAAACCTGATATGAGTCTGAAAATCAAGGAAGAAGTCACTAAACAGGTCAAAGCTAAAGTTCTCAAGGTCGTTGAGTATCCGACATGGTTAGCTAACATTGTGCCAGTACCAAAGAAGGACGGGAAGGTTAGAGTCTGTGTCGACTACCGGGATCTCAACCGGGCCAGTCCGAAAGACGACTTCCCTTTGCCAAACATACACATCCTGATCGACAATTGCGCCAAGCATGAATTGCAATCATTTGTGGATTGTTTCGCCGGTTACCACCAGATTTGGATGGATGAAGAAGATGCTGAGAAAACGGCTTTCATTACGCCGTGGGGAATGTACTGCTACAAGATGATGCCGTTTGGTTTAAAGAATGCAGGGGCCACCTACATGAGGGCTATGACCACCATTTTTCATAATATGATACACAAAGAGATCGAGGTGTACGTAGGTGATGTTATCATCAAGTCCAAGAAGGCCACCGATCAAATGAAAGATTTGAGAAAGTTTTTCAATAGGTTGCGAAGGTACAACCTGAAACTGAATCCCGCGAAGTGTGCACTTGGGGTCCCCGCCGGAAAGTTGCATGGGTTTATTGCTGGATCCATCAAAGGTCAAAGCTATTCAAGAATTGCCACCGCCAAAGAATAAGAAGAACGTGATGAGTTTCTTGGGGAGACTCAACTACATCAGCCGGTTTATAGCCCAATCTACGGTCATCTGTGAGCCGATCTTCAAGATGTTGAAGAAGGATGCTGCCACCAAGTGGACTGATGACTGCCAGAAAGCTTTCGACAAAATCAAGGAGTACCTGTCAACACCACCAGTTTTGGTCCCGCCCGAGCCGGGTAGACCTTTACTACTCTACAATCCAGTATTAGATGGTGCCCTCGGTTGCGTCCTGGAGTAGCATGATGAAACAGGGAGAAAAGNAAGCCCGGTATTCTCTTTTGGATTGCACCTGCTGTGCTTTGGTTGGGTAGCTCAGAAGCTGAGACACTACTTCTGTGCCTATACCACATATCTCATATCAAGGATGGATCCTTTGAAGTACATCTTTCAGAAGCCCATGCCCACTGGCAAGCTCGCCAAGTGGAAAATCCTGTTGAGTGAATTCGACATTGTCTACGTAACTCAGAAGGCAATCAAGGGACAGGCACTGCAGATCACCTTGCTGAAAATCCTGTAGATGGAGAATACAAACCCCTGAAGACGTATTTTCCTGACGAATAGGTATCATTCATAGGAGAAGACATTGCAGAATCCTATGATGGCTGGAGAAGGTTTTGGACGGAGCAGTAAATTTCAAAGGAGTTGTCATAGGAGCAGTCCTAGTATCAGAAATCGGTCAGCATTATCCGGTGTTTGCAAAACTCAGGTTCCCGTGCACCAACAATATGGCCGAGTATGAAGCCTGCATCCTAGGGCTCAAGATGGCTATTGACATGAGCATACAAGAGTTGCTAGTAATTGGGGATTCAGACTTACTCATACATTAGGTCCGAGAAGAATGGGCAACCAAGAACTCCAAGATACTCCCGTATCTGCACCATGTGCAGGAACTGAGAAAGAGGTTCACAAAGACAGAATTCCGACATGTTCCCAAAATCCAGAATGAATTCGCCGATGCATTGGCTACCCTATCATCCATGATACAGCATTCGGACAAAAACTTCATTGATCCTATTCCAGTAAAGATCCACGATCAGCTGGCTTACTGTGCCCATGTTGAGGAAGAAGCAGACGGAAAACCTTGGTTTCAGGATATCAAGGAATATTTGACAAAAGGAGAATACCCAGAACTTGCAAATCCTATTCAGAAACGCGCACTTCGGAGGCTATCCAACAATTTCTTCCACAGTGAGGGAATCCTGTATAGGAGGACTCCTGATTTGGGACTACTCAGGTGTGTCGACGCAAAGGAAGCATCCAAGCTGCTAGAAGAAATCCATGCTGGGACCTGTGGTCCACATATGAACGGCTTTGCCTTAGCCAAGAAGAAACTCTAGGCTGATTACTTTAGGATGACTATGGAAACGGACTGCATCCAGTATGTCCAGAAATGCCATCGCTGTCAGATACATGCAGACATGATAAAGGTACCTCCAAACGAGCTTAATGCAACAAGCTCACTGTGGTCGTTCGCTGCTTGGGGGATGGATGTTATTGGACCAATTGAGCCTGCCGCTTCCAACGGACACATATTTATCCTGGTAGCAATCGATTATTTCACCAAATGGGTCGAAGCAGCATCTTAGAGAGCAGTAACAAAGAAAGTTGTGGCAGATTTTGTCTGCGACCGTATTGTTTGTCGATTCGGGATTCCTGAATCAATCATCACTGATAATGGCTCCAACCTCAACAGTGACTTGATGAAAGCCATGTGTGAAACCTTCAAGATCATACACAAGAATTCTACAGCCTACAGGCCTCAGATGAATGGAGCTGTAGAAGCCGCCAACAAGAACATCAAGAAGATATTGAGAAAAATGATAGAGAAACATAAGCAATGGCACGAAAAGCTATCATTTGCTCTGTTGGGGTATCGCACCAAAGTCCGCACATCAACCGGGGCAACCCCCTATGTGCCGGTTTATGGTACAGAAGCCGTCATTCCCGCCGAAGTAGAAATTGAGCTCGACGATGCAGAATGGGTGAACAGTCGTTACGAGCAGCTGGCTCTTATAGATAGAAAAAGAATGAATGCAGTTTGCCACGTTCAGCTTTATCAGAACAGAATATCCAGAGCCTTCAACAAAAGAGTCAAATCGAGACAATTCACACCAGGGCAGCTGGTATTAAAGAAAAATTTTCCGCATCAAAATGAAGCCAAAGGGAAATTCTTTCCCAACTGGCAAGGTCCATACATGGTTCAACGGGTTCTGACAGGAGGAGCCCTCATACTTGCAGAAATGGACGGAGAAGTTTGGCCAAAGCCGATTACTTCAGATGCAGTCAAGCGTTACTATGTGTAATCTTTATGTTTCCCCTATGTGATTGTAGTTTGAACTACGTCTGACCTGATTCCCGTTTAAGAGGTGATACGTAGGCAGCCCTATGGGTTCGGTCACAATTCAATAAAAATTTCATTTCCCGCAATTGGAAACTGGGGCAAAATTTTGAGGAGGACTCTCAAAAATCCGAAGAAATTTCAGTCAATCATCGCAAGCAGCCGTCAGAAGCATCAACCCATTAAACTGGGGCAAAATTTTTAGGAGGACCTTCAAAATTCCGTAGCGAAAGGGGTCGTAATGTCTTGAGCCACGTCACAGTCGTTGGTTCATCTAAAGCTATTTCTTAAATATATACTTATGTCATATTTTTACAAATTCATGCATGTTTATTATCGAAATCATTTTGTTCAGCGATGCTACCCCCAAGGATAAATACCATATCACCAGATCAAAGCCGAACAGGTCAAGCAGAGCCAGCGGGGATGCGAACTAACCTCCCCCCTCTAAAAAACTCACAATTTTTCTTTGGATGCAGACACTTGGATTGTGAAAGCATTTGACATACTATATGCTCACGAGACAAACGTTGTTCAGGAATACAACTCTCAGAATTGTTGCATTTACCAGCATTTGCTATTCACGCACGCCGGCGACATTCCCTATATCGCAATATCCCCAACAGTCACAATATCGCAACTTGCTATCAGCTAAGAAACTCTATTACCATTTGCCATTTTACTTTATTTATGCACTGCATAAGGTTACCATTCTGCCTTCCGAGACTAAACACTGTCTCCATCTAAATTTTCTGCATTGCATAAGGCTACCATTCTGCCTTTGAGACTAAAGCAGTCTCCATCTGTCTTTCTGCATTCCATAAGGCTACCATTCTGCCTTCCGAGACTAAACACTGTCTTTATCTGCATCTGCATGGCTGGAAGATCGCCACCTTATTTACATTCTGCATGGCTGAAAGATCGCCATCTTATTTACATTCTGCATGGCTGAAAGATCGCCGCCCTTACATTCTGCATGGCTGAAAGATCGCCTCCTTATTTACATTCTGCATGGCTGAAAGATCACCACCTTTGCATTCTGCATGGCTAAAAGATCGCTACCTTATTTACATTCTGCATGGCTGAAAGATTGCCACCCTTTACATTTTGCATGGCTGAAAGATCGCCACCTTATTTACCTTCTCCATGGCTAAAAGATCGCCACCCTTACATTCTGCACGGCTGAAAGATTGCCACCCATTGCATCTCAGGGGCTGAAAGATCGCCAAACACTGTATCTCATGGGCTGAAAGATCGCCAAATTATCCGAGGGCATCATTGTTCGGAGGCACCATTTGCATAGCCCGAGAACACCATGCCATGGCCTGAGGATCCCGTTAATCTTTTGCATATCATTATTCAAAGGCATCTTGGTTTGGAGGCATCATTCTCATAGCCCAAGAGCATCATTTCATGGCCTGCGAATCCTTTATTATTATGCGCTTCATGGCCCATGACGTCATGGTCTAAGGACGTCATCCTTACCGTCCAAAGACAACATTCATGGTCTGACGGGAATTTGCATCACGTTTAAATTTATGCACAATATATGCTTGTATTTGCTTATTTGTAGGTGAACCGGCGAGCAACGGCCATCTCGGTAGGAGCGATCCCGCTCCAGTTCCCGCATCCCTATCAGATTTCAACCATTCACCCCATCCTAAATACTGCGTTCGTTCTTGAAAGTCTCCATCGGCATACTGTGCCGACGGATCCTGAACTACATACGGCCTGATTCCTGTAAGACCAGGGATATGTAGGCAGCTCAGAAACTAGAGCACGGCCTAAGTCCTCTTCAAACCGTTTCGCCAGGTCAAAATTGGCCATCATATCTTTACCCGACAACTCTTTCATCCTTCCCGGGTAAAGAGGGGCAGCTGTTGATACCCAATTTTTCCCTGTATTTCTTAATATGCAAAATACCATCAAAATATCATGTATATGCATATATAAGTATGTCCCAATGTTTTATTATTTTTCCCTAATTTTTTTTAAATCAATTTATTGCCTTCTTTTATCAAGAAAAACCCAATAATTATTCCCAAAATTATCATTTTGGTAATTCATTTATTGGATTCTCATATTTACACTAAAAATATAGCCAACATAATTTTTGCATTTTTTTATAAATTTGCTTAGTATTTTTTAAGCTAAATTGCACGTAATTGCAATACTGGCCTCTTTTAAGATTTAATTGTATTTTTAGTTATAAAATCGACTCCAATATTTTTAATTTAATAATTATGTATTGTCAATCATTTTAGTGACTTTAATTTACTTCCAGAAATTATTTTACTATTTTTATAAAATAAATGAGGGAAAAATGGCTATTTAAATGATAGCCCATTTGCATTTCAATTTTAGCTGGATTTGAACCTCTAATTAAACCCAATTCCTAAACCCAATTATCTAGCCCAATTACCTAATCTACCCGACCCACGACCCTTTTAAATAACCCGCCCGGACTATCCTTTTAATCCTAGTCGTTGATCACTTAGATCAACGGGTCATATTTGCCCCTTCCTTTTTTAACCCGACCTAACCCCTAAACCTAATCATTTCCCTTCTGTAGCCGCCCTTGAATTCCTCCCCTTTCTCTCAATTCTCTTGAAGCTTCTCAACCCTAGCCGCCTCCCTCCACTTCCACCCTAAAACCACCGAAATCCATGGCTTCCATGGCCATCGAAGTCCTATACCGGCCTCCTATAACTCTTACTCGCCTGGTTACTATGGTTTCAAGGTCAAACCTTGAAGAAGCTTGGCCCAGATTTGGTTTTTTTCGAGTTCTATGGCTGTCCCCGATATTTCTCCGGCCAACCATGGCTGTTTACGCCTGATCTTGACTTCTCCTGCTCAGATCAATGACCTTCCAAGCCTTTCTCACCCTCTGGGTTTCTTCTGAAACCCTAACCTTTTGAGGTTCTTCTGATTTCTTTAGATCTGTTCTAGATCTGTGTTTATCTCTAAGCTTCCAAACGTTTTCAAGTTTCTTTCAAAAACTCTGCTTTCAAAACCTTTATCTTTTCCGATTAGGATTTTTTTTAGAAGTTTCTCTGATCTTTAGCATGTTCTACTGTGATTATTATGTGTTGCTCCTACTGTGTTTCTTATGAGTTTTTTCTACTATGTTTCTTATGTGTTTCTTCTACTGTGTTTCTTATGTGTTTCTTCTACTGCGTTTCTTATGTGTTTCTTCTATTATGTTTCTTTATGTCGTTCTTCTACTGTGTTTCTTATGTTGTTCTTCTACTGGAAAATGCACGTTAAAAGTCTCAGTTCCTTTCTGAGATTTCTGAACTTATTTCTTTAGTATTTTTTGCCTTGATTACTTGTCCTTTCATCTCTACACTCGATTGATGGCAAAACCCTAAAATTTGGGGTTTCATCCGAATATTGAAACTATTCGCTATGTGATTTGCTTGTTCTTCATCTTTGAACTTGTTTGATTTCAAAACCCTAAATCCTTTGGACCTATTCGAGTTTCAGTAGATTGTTTCATCTACTACTCGACTAATTTTCGAAATCTTTGTTTCAGCCTTTGTGTCTTTACATGATTCTGATTTCCTGCTAAGCTCTTCTAGGGTCTTTCTACTGGACCCTCTACATGTTATTTGATACTCTCCCTTTTTTTGTCACTAAGATGACTACCATGTTCCTATAGTTCACTACTTACTTTTGTGATTGCATGACGCTTTTTCTTTGTCCTAAATTCAGCGTCGCATGCCTAACACTTGTGTACTCTTTATATATGCTAAGCTTCCCCTCTAAAATGACTTTCAATTTTTGACTGATTTCAGACCTCCTTTGTGTAAGTCTGATTGATTCTTTCCTTGTTGTGCTAATTTCCCTGTTACTTGGTTTGATTCGAAAGCTTTCCTCGGCCTTTCTGACTTGGTTTACCCATGAGCCAGTATTTTCGAATCCATGACTCCTTGATTTACTATATACTGATTGATTTTATTGGGTATCTTACCTTATTTGTTTAACCGTGTATTTTAAAGATTCTTCCCTTAATTAAACTCCTATGTATTTACCCCCTAATTGCCTACTTTGCACAAGATGCTTACTCAATCTCTTTCCTTAAATGGTTTTTGTTCATTACCGTTTAAGTTTGAACTCCTTAATTAAAGGAAGTTCTTCTACTGATTGATTTTAATTGGTATACGGTTATTTCTTGATTTATTTTCTACCTGTTTTCACACTATAAATACCTGCTCTTTCATTGACACAACGCACGAACACTCTTAGTCTTCTGAATTCACACTCACATTCAAAAGCATTCTCTCTTGTTACTTGTGTTGTGGCCTATTTTTCAAGTACTGCTACTAATGTATTTTGCTTCCTTGAAACTGGTATGTCTTGATTAAGGTTCTCAGCAATCACAACAATGTTTTTATTTACTACCTTTATCTGCATGTCTGCCTACTGCTTATGTATAGTTCATTGCTTACTTTAGCATGCTGTAATTGCCTTCTGCCTATTCTAAATCTATTGTGAGTCCCAAAACCCCACTCCCTATGTGTTTATGTTATGGTTTGAGGCATGGCAGTACTGAAAATTATTGTCCATGACTCAAACTTGATCCCCTGGGATCCTAGTCTCTAATATGATGTGTTCTGGCAGACTTATAGGCAGGCCAGCATCCTCCATTGCTGGGCATGCCTAAAGCTTGCCCTAGCCTAAGCAATAGGCTCTTTGCAATTCCCCTATTCCCTGAACCCCTTTTGTGTATCTGCTTGTAGCTGTTTCCCTCTCCTTAGAATTCTGATCTTCACTTGCACTCTCTCTTAGACTTTAAGTTCTGCCCCCTTTGTGAGCCTCGCCTTGGGACCCTTTGAGCTCCCTCTGAACTTGGACACTTGAGGGCTGGCCTTTCCACACTGCACTTGTCCCTATTCTGGTGATACAATTTGGGTGTGAGCACTGCCCGGATTCCCATTGAGGCTCTTAGGGATTTCTGACACACTCAGATTAGAGAAAGGCTTTGGATCAGTGGTCTTTGAGTTGGTCTATCTCATAATCCAGATAGGAAGTCTGAATCAGGCTCTCCTTTGGTTGTATTTTTTTTTTACGTTTCTGATGTAATTGTAATTCATTCTGGTTTGTAATATGTTGTAATAAACGCTTGCGGCCGGCTAGTGAAAAAGGGTGGGTAACTATGCATGCAAAGGGTAGAAATCATGCCTATGGGTCTATTATAATTTTGCATATTTCAAATACATATAGAAATCATGACTATAAGACTACTACATTCCTGCATATCCAACCTTCATATAGAAACCATGTCTATAGGTATTCTGAATTCTGTATATTCAAATAGAAATCATGCCTATAGGTCTATTCTGAACTCTGCATATCCAACTTCGTATAGAAATTATGCACATAGGATTGTTCAATTTTTCATATTCAATTACATCTAGATACCATGTTTATAGGTCTTTTACAAATTCCGCATCTAGGTACCATGTTTATAGGTTTAAAAGCCTCATCCATTTAGATACTATGTCTATAAGGCTTCTGCATTTTTTTTACCCCATGTCAATAAAGTTTAAAATCAGCAACGCATAGAAAGCATGCCTATAGGAATTTCTAATTGAATCCGATTCGCCTCACTCAATGTTAGATATAAAATCAGCAATAATGGATATTGTCAGTTGCAGAACTTATAATCAATTCATTAAATCCCGCCTCTCTTTTAATAATCTGATTCCCTCACTTAGCAAGTTTAACAAGTAGGCATTCAAACAATTTATTTCAAGCCTTACTATTTTCTGAATTCAGTAGATATCATGTCTATAGGACCCCGTCTTAACACTTAGGCAAGCCATAGGGTAAAACTATAAACTGAATCTGTTTTAACAATTACAACCAGTAGGCAGGCCTGATTCGGGCTTCTTATCTGAATTATGTAATGAACCAGTCTGCCTCAACTCTTAAATTCTCTCTCACATTTAGTATTTAATCAGACCTAAACAGTATGCGAAAATCATGTTATTTATGTGTTTTTCTGTTCAATGAGGTATAATTGAGCCCCTGTTTATTTATATGCTTTCCCCCTAAAATGTGCAATATGTGTTTTGTATGTCGTTTTAGAATTTTTACCTTTCGAAACCTCAAATAAACGAAATATCTCTCCCCTTTTAGGATTAGTAGTCCTAAGTGCCTCCGGGACTGATAGGATTGGGGCGGCTAATAGCATGCAATAAGTAATCGAGACCATTCCGCGCTTTAATACCTTAACGGGATGGGAAGGGTAGATATGGATATGATGACCACACGATAATGTCACGTGTAGCCCCTCATTGAGGAGTGATTACCGGTCATTGCGTGGGGTGATCCATATTATTAATAAACCTAGGACCCCTCTCCCTTTATTCTTTATTTCTTTCTTTTCAGCATTTTAACTCTTTATTTTAAAAATCAGCTTTTCAAATTACTCTTTCAAACCTTGTTTACTTTTAAACTTTTATGTGATGAAATCCCCTCCTATTTGAGCCTTATTTGTTTATATGCTAATTGTACCCAAATTCACAATAATTGTCTGGCCGGGAACCACACTAGTGGATTCTGAGGGGTGCCTAACACCTTTCCCTTAGAATAATTTCAAGCCCTTACCCAATCTCTGGCTACTCAAATCAAACTCTCCTGGGGTCCTACTGCACCCTAATCATTAGGTGGTGACTCTTCAAAATTGCAAAACCCCTTTCCCAAAAGGAATGAGTTGTCCTTCCAAATACCAAAAACCTGATTTCGCGAGAAAAAGGGGGCGCGACGACTGCATCGGAGGTCTCAGCCTCAGGCCTGGCTGGAAGAGCATAACATCGGGGCTGGGCCCCACCACTCTGAACTACATCTCTGGGACGGCCTCCTGCTGGCTACCCTCCACCTCTAGCAGCCTGACCTCCACCTCTAATACCTCTACCTCCACCCCTAGCACCTCTACCTCCACCCCTAGCACCTCTACCTCCCCCTCTAGCTGGCTGAGCAGGCGGTGGAACACTCAATGCCTGAACCATGGCACGGGAACCCTGATGCTGAGANCATAAACAGGAGCACTCAAAGAATCACTGTGATAACTGCATCGGAAGCCTCAGCCTCAGGCCTGGCTGGAAGAGCATAACATCGGGGCTGGGCCCCACCACTCTGAACTACATCTCTAGGACGGCCTGCTGCTGGCTGGCCTCCACCTCTAGCGGCCTGACCTCCACCTCTAATACCTCTACCTCCACCTCTAGCACCCTTACCTCCACCTCTAATACCTCTATCTCCACCTCTAGCTGGCTGAGCGGGCTAACGAGTCCCCCAATGAACCTCCTCACTACACAAGAACGATGAACACGATCTACCACAATAGAATCACCCAACGGTGTAGATACATAAACAGGAGCACTCAAAGAATCACTGTGATAACTGCATCGGAAGTCTCAGCCTCAGGCCTGGCTGGAAGAGCATAACATCGGGGCTGGGCCCCACCACTCTGAACTACATCTCTGGGACGGCCTCCTGCTGGCTACCCTCCACCTCTAGCAGCCTGACCTCCACCTCTAATACCTCTACCTCCACCCCTAGCACCTCTACCTCCACCCCTAGCACCTCTACCTCCCCCTCTAGCTGGCTGAGCAGGCGGTGGAACACTCAATGCCTGAACCATGGCACGGGAACCCTGATGCTGAGAGTTGCTCGGTGCTCAAGGGCAAAATCTAGCAATATGCCTCGTATCGCCACAAGTATAGCAAGCCCTTGGCTACTGAGACTGCTGACCCTGACGGCCTGAATGACCACTCTGAAAACTCTAGAGCGGCGGTGCACTGGTAGGAGCTGGTGGTGCACTGTAGGGCAACTGATCAGAATACTGCATATGAGAACCACGGCCACCAGTGCACCGTGAGAATCCTGAAGTGCTAAATGAAACGGCCTGGAAGGATGGCCCCTACTGAAAGAAGCCCTGCCTCTAGAAGAGGCACCAGTGAACCTGCCCGAGTGACGAGGCCTCTTGTCAGACCCCTGACCACTCCCCTGTAATAGAACCATCTCCACTCTCTTGGCCACATTGGCTGCATCCTGAAAAGAAATCTCGCTCCCCGTCTTCTTTTTCATCTGCAATCGAATAGGCTGAACGAGTCCCTCAATGAACCTCCTCGCCCTCTCTCTCTCAGTGGGAAGTATAAGAGGAGCATGACGGGCCAAGTCAATGAATCTGGTCTCGTATTGAGCGACAGTCATAGAACCCTGCTGGAGACGCTCAAACTACCTCCGATAGTTCTCCCTCTGAGTGATAGGAAGAAACTTCTTCAGAAATAGTTGAGAGAATTGATCCCAAGTCAAAGTCGGTGACCCAGCTGGTCTAGCCAAACAATAATCCCTCCACCAAGTCTTGGCGGATCCAAACAGTCAAAAAGCAGCAAAGCCGACCCCATTGGTCTCCACTATCCCCATGTTCTGTAGAACCTCATGGTAGCTATCCAAATAATCTTGGGGATCCTCAAAAAGACGTACCACCCAAAGTAGTAATGAACAGCTTGGTAAACCTATCCAGCCTCCACAAAGCATCGGCAATCGTAGATGCTCCCTCACCGGTCTGAGCTACCACACCCGGCTAAACTGCTCCAACTGGCTGAGCTGCTGGAGTCTGAAACTGGGGAGCCATCTGCTCCGGAGTGCGGGTAGCGGGAGTCTGTGCTCCTCCCCCAGCCTGAGAGACAACTGGTGCCACGGGAAGTAAGCCTGCCTGAGTGACACTCTCCATAAGGCCCACTGACGGACGAGAGCATCCTGGAGTATTGGGGTGGCGATGAACCCCTCTAGGACCTGAGCTGGTCCTGCTGGAACTGTCTGGGCTGGAACCTCCTCGTCAAACTCAACCTGAGGCTCCGCCACTGGTGCTCCTGCTCTGGGCTGAGCTCTGCCCCTATCTCGGCCCCTAGCACGGCCTCGGCCTCGCCCTCCGCCCCTCGTAGATGTTGCCGCTGGGGGCTCGGGCTGCTGATCAGCGGATGAAGAAGCGCATGTTCTCGCCATCTGCGAAAAAACAGAGTAGAAGTTCAATTAGCATTGAGAAACCAGATCACACGACAGGAAAGAATAGACGTGAAGTTTTTCCTAATTCTGTAGCCTATAGGGGGGTAAATACAGACGTCTCCGTACCGATCCCTCAGACTCTACTAAGCTTGTCCATGAATTGTGAGACCTAAGCAACTTAGAGCTCTGATACCAACTTTTAACGACACGAATTTCTCACCCTAGGGAGTCGTGATGGCGCCCACTAGTGAAAGCTAGGCAAGCCAATTATTCCAATTATTTAACCCTTTTCATTTTTAATCCCTTAACAATTGTGGATAAACATTATATAAACAGTGGAAATAATAAAGCGGAAGAATGAAATGTAACAATTTAATAGTAATACCGATACCAATCCATAAACAAAAGCTACCACGAACTGGTGTCACAATCTCATAGACTGTCTAAGAATACTACAAACAGGGGTCTGAAAGATAAATACAACGTTGTGTCTGAAGTACATAAAAGAAACAATATGGAAAGATAGAAGGAGACACCAAGGCCTGCGGACGCCTGCAGGACTACCTCGGATCGCCTGATGGTCTGAAAGCAGCAACCTCACTGTGGTCCAAAAGCTGCAGCACCGGGATCTGCACACAGTGCAGAGTGTAGTATTAGCACAACCGACCCCATGTGCTGGTAAGTGCCTAGCCTAACCTAGGTGAAGTAGTGACGAGGCTAGGACCAGACTACTAAATAAACATATGCAGTTAAATCATATACAGCGGAAAAGTAAAGGCAGAAATTTACAGGTAAAGATAGGAGAGGGAAAACATGTTGCGGGGAATATCAAGTAACAACAGAAAACCAATAGATAAATGTAAAGTACACCATAATTCAATTATCAGCAAGAATCAGGAAAAAAATCAAAGACAAGTGCACGGCATCATCCTTCGTGCTTTTACTCCCGTCCTCACCATAAGAATCAATATAATCGGCACGGCATCACCCTTCGTGCTTTTACATCACATAATCATGGCACGAAATTATCCTTCGTGCATTATCACTCATATCATGGCATGGCATTGTACATCGTGTGGCACGGCATCATCCTTCGTGCTTTTACCTCACAATATCGGCACGGCATCACCCTTCGTGCTTTAACACTCTCAAAATCAGGCACGGCACCACCCTTCGTGCTTTACACTCTTCCTCACCCAAGCACAATCACAAAGCAATTTGGGCAAGGGAATCAATAACATCACAACAAAATCCCGGCTAGGGAACAATAGCATAACAACAATATCCTGGCAAGGGAAACAATATCATGAGTGATAACATCCCGGCAAGGGAGATAATATCAAAAGAAATAACATCCTGGAAAGGGAGATAATATCATAAACCTCTTCTCTTTTCCACAATAACTTCACAACCCAATTCTCAACTTGAGCAAACGCTCTACAATGTTCAATTACCAATAATACTTCCACAAGCCTTGTTCAACAATAGAAATCATCATATAAAGCATGAACAATACGAAACGGAGTCACATTTATCATAGTATAAGACTCATGGACATGCTTGACACCGATGTATAGATAATCGTCACCATGCCTATACGTCGTACTCAACAATTAACATATATCAAATAAGACACAACTATTAATCCCTTAAGCTAAGGTTAGATCAAACACTTACCTCAATGCCACGAACACAATTCAAGCCTCAACTACCACTTTACCTCGTGTTTCCACCACCAGTTCGCTTGTATCTAGCCACAATTTACTTAACGATATCAATAAATGCTAAATGAATCAATCCTAATGCATGAAAATAGGTTTTCTAAAGTTTTTCCCAAAAAGTCAAAAATCGACCCCGGGCCCACAGGTCGAAACCCGAGGTTCGAACCAAAACCCGATTACCCATTCACCCATGAACCCAAATATATAATTTGTTTTGAAATCGGACCTCAAAACGAGGTCCAAATTCCAAAAATATGAAAATCCTAAGTTCTACCCAAAATACCCTGTTCCCCCCATGAAAACCCTTGATTTTGGATTGAAATCATGTGAAAAGATGTTGTACATTAAAGAAAATGAGTTAGAAATGACTTACAATTGATTTGGAGAAGAATTTTTTTTAGAAAATCGCCCAAGAGAGTTTAGGTTTTAAGAAAGTTGTAAAAATGGTTGAAATCCCGTCTGAATTCATTTAGCAAGTCTCTGATGTCGCAATTGCGACCAAGGTTCGCAATTGCGAACCCCTTAAGGATCTACTGACTTTGCAAATGCGAAGAGTATGTCGCATTTGCGACCATGAGAAACTACAGTCACCTTCGCATTTGCGAGGGACCAGTCGCATTTGCGATAAAAGTGTGACATTTGCGACTTCTGGGCATGCACTGAAGACTTCGCATTTTCGAAGTATATCTCGCATTTGCGAATATTGGCTGGCCCTGGGATCTTTGCATTTGCGAAAAAATCACCGCATTTGCGATCCCTACTTGCATCGTAATTGTGATGCCTGATCTCGCATTTGCGATATCAGAGGCCTGCTACACATCTGCAACACACCAGCAATTTTCCTAAGTCCAATTTCACTCCGTGGCCTATCCAAAATTCACCCGAGCCCTCGGTGCTCCAAACCAAACATGTATGCAAGTCCAAAAATATCATACGGACTTGCTCGTGTGATCAAATCATCAAAATAACATCAACATCTATGAATTAAACCTCAAATTCATGAAATCACTCAAGAACATCAAAATTACCATTTTCTCAACTATAGGTCCGTTATATACCAAACCAATTCCGATCTTTACCAAATTTTACAGATTTAACTTAATTATTATTTTAAACTTGTACCGAGCTCCGGAACCAAGATACGGGCCCGATACCATCAAGAAAATGCATCAATTCACTTCTAAAAACCTCTATATTTTCCAAAAAATAATTTTCTTTAAAAATTCATTTCTCGGGCTTGGGACCTCGGAATCCGATTCCGGGCATATGCCCAAGTCCTCAAATTTTACTACGGACCCTACGAGACCGTCGGATCACGAGTCCGGATCCGTTTACCAAGAATGTTGACCAAAGTCAACCCTATTCAATTTTAAAAGCCAATTTCCTTATTTTACTTAGTTTTTCACATAAAAGCTTTCCGGAAATGCGCTCGGACTGCGCACACAAATCGAGGTAAGACAAAAAGATGTTTATAAGGCCTCGGAATACAGAATTTACTGTCAAAACGAGTGATGACCTTTTGGGTCATCACAATATCCCTCGATCACGGAGGGATATTTGTTATAATGCAAAGCATAATTTTGGGTATGTTTCAGATACTCCAAAACTCGTTTCATTGCCATCCAATGTATTTGATTGGGATTACTTGTAAACCGACTTAGTTTGCTAATAGCACATGCTATATCTGGTCGCGTACAATTCATGATATAGATCAAACTTCCCAATACTCTTGCATATTCCAGTTGTGAGTCACTTTCACCTTCATTCTTTTGAAGTTCATAACTCACGTCAATTGGAATCTTGACAATTTTGAAATCCAAATACTTGAACTTGTCAAGTACCTTTTAAATGTAGTGAGACTGTGATAATGCTAGACCTTGTGGAGTCTTGTGAATTTTGATTCCTGAGAACATATCAGCAACTCCTAAGTATTTCATGTCGAATTTGCTAGCCAACACGCGCTTTGTAGCATTTATATCTGCCATACTTTTGCGCATTATCAACATGTCATCAACATATAAACAAACAATGACTTCATGACCTGGAGTGTTTTAATGTAAACACACTTGTCACACTCGTTGATTTTATATCCACTTGCCAACTTTGTTTGGTCAAATTTTGCATGCCATTGTTTGGGTGCTTGTTTAAGTCGATAAAGCGACTTAACAAGTTTGCACACTTTATTTTCTTTACCAGGAACCACAAAACCCTCAGGTTGTTCCATGTAAATCTCTTCCTCCAATTCTCCATTTAAGAAAGTTGTTTTAACATCCATTTGATGGATTTCAAGACCATACACGGCCGCTAGTGCCACTAACATCCTAATAGATGTTATCCTTGTTACTGGCGAGTAAGTGTCAAAATAATCAAGGCCTTCCTTTTGTCTATAACCTTTGTAACAAGTCTTGCCTTATATTTGTCAATAGTGCCATCAGCTTTAATTTTTCGTTTAAAGATCCATTTCGAACCTAACGGCTTATTTCCCGGAGGAAGATCAACCAATTCCCATGTATGGTTATCCAAAATTGATTGAATCTCACCATTGACTGCCTCTTTCCAAAATGCTGAATCAGAAGACGACATAGCTGCTTTAAAAGTTTGAGGCTCATTTTCAAGCAAGAATGTCACAAAATCTTGTCCAAAGGAAGTAGATGTTCTTTGACGTTTACTACGCCTTGACTCTTCTATACTTGGAGTATTTTCTTTTGGTTCTTCCCGAGGTCGTTTAGGGCTTTCACTTAATGACTCGCATTCAGTTTTATACGGATAGATGCTTTCAAACAAATTCAGCATTATCTGATTCCATTACCGTATTAACATAAATCTCGGGATTATCGGATTTATAAAACCAAAAACCGACATGCTTTACTATTTGTAGCATATCCAATGAAAATGCAATCTGCTATTTTTGGTCCAATTTTAACCCTTTTAGGTAAAGGAACTTGTACCTTTGCTAGACACCACCACACTTTGAAATATTTCAAGTTGGGTTTTATTCCTTTCCATTTTTCATGTGGAATAGATTGTGTTTTGCTATGGGGTACTCTGTTGAGTATTCGGTTAGCTGTAAGGATAGCTTCCCCTCACAAACTCTGCGGTAATCCGGAATTTATTAATAAAGAATTCATTATTTCCTTTAATGTCCGATTTTTCCTTTCCGCAATTACGTTGGATTGAGGTGTGTAAGGTGCAGTAGTTTGATGGGTATTTCCATATTCTGAACATATTTCTGCAAATGGAGATTCATATTCTCCACCTCTATCACTTCTAATCATTTTGATCTTTTTATTCAATTGATTCTCTACTTCATTCTTGTATTGCTTAAATGCTTCAATTGCTTCATCCTTACTATTAAGCAAATAAAGATAACAATATCGAGTGCAATCGTCGATGAAAGTAATAAAATACTTTTTTCCACCTCGAGATGGTGTCGACTTCATATCGCAAATGTCAGTATGAATTAAGTCTAAAGGATTGGAATTCCTTTCAACAGACTTATAAGGATGTTTTACAAACGTAGATTCAACACATAATTGACATTTCGATTTATTACACTCGAATTTAGGCAATACTTCTAAATTAATTAATTTTCGCAAGGTTTTATAATTGACATGTCCTAAACGAATATGCCACAAATCATTTGACTCCAATAAATAAGAAGAAGCTGAAGTTTTATTCATACTGTCAACAACCATTATATTGAGTTTGAAAAGGCCCTCCGTGATGTAGCCTTTTCCGACATACAATTCATTCTTGCTTACAACAACTTTATCAGAAACTAATACACATTTGAATCCATTCTTTACAAGTAAAGAAGTAGAAACTAAATTCTTCCTAATAGTAGGAACATGAAGAACGTTGTTGAGCGTTAACACCTTGCCAGAAGTCATCTTAAGGAATATCTTCCCATAACCTTCAATCTTGGCTGTTGCATTATTTTCCATGGAAATCTCTTCGAGGGACCAGCAGTAGAGTAAGTCGCAAATGCTTCTTTGACAGCACAAACATGTCGAGTGGCTCCAAAGTTAATCCACCACTCCTTCGAATTTCCAACTAGGTTGCATTCCGAAAGCATTACACAAAGATCATCAATGTCATCATTCTTCTCCACTATGTTGCTTGGACCTTCTTCTTATCCTTTTTTGGGAGACGACAATCAGGGCTTTTGTGACCAACTCTTCCACAATTGTAGCAGTTGCCCTTAAATTTCTTTTTGTTCTGCTCCTTAGTCAGTCCAGAAGACCTCTTCCTCTTCTTACTTTTTGGAGCAGTCTCCTCAATGATATTAGCTCCCATGATCATTGAATTTCCACGAGACTTCTTCTCGGCTGTTTTGTTGTCTTCCTCAATCTTTAGACGTATCACAAGATCTTCTAACTTCATTTCTTTGCGCTTGTGCTTAAGATAGTTTTTGAAATCTTTCCACGAAGGAGGCAATTTTTCAATCATTGCAGCCACTTGAAATGCTTCATTCACGACCATACCTTCAGCAATAAGGTCGTGAAAAATAAGTTGAAGCTCCTGAACTTGGGTTCCCACAGTTTTGCTGTCTATCATTTTATAGTCTAGAAACTTGGCAACCACGAACTTCTTCAAGCATGCATCTTCCGTCTTGTACTTCTTTTCAAGTACATCCCATAATTCTTTCGAAGTATTCATCGCACTGTACACATTCTACAAGTCATCCTCTAAAGCGCTTAATATATAGCCTTTGCAAAGAAAATCTACCTGCTTCCACGCCTCAACAATCATGAACTTCTCATTGTCCGGCATGTCCGCAGTAGGCACTGGGGGCTCTTCACTAGTGAATTTCTGCATACCAAGCGTGGTAAGCTAGAAGAACACCTTTTGTTGCCATCCTTTGAAGTTGGCTCCAGAAAATTTCCCCGGTTTCTCGGCCGGAGGAACAGCAGTGCGGCTTGACGAGGCTATCGTCGTTGCAGCAACAGTCGCAGAAGAATTTCCGTTATCAATTGCCATTTCTCACTGTCAACAACAAAATAGTTCAATTAATGGCAAATCCAGAATAGTAAACAATACTATATTCAGTAAACAGTACGTAAAAAGTGAAGTTTTTATATACTGTAACACAGAAAATGATAAAGTTTTATGTTCTTCAAATCGTTATCTAAATTTAAATATTCTGATGAAGTTTTTATATCTTCAAATCAGAATAGTAAAATTCAGACAGAGTAGAAAACCACAAAGGTTTTAATCTCCACAAACAGAATACAGAATATAATAAATTAATTTTCTTAAGATTGTTATCAAAACTATATTGCTGTAAAATAAAATAATAAACTTTATGAAAAAAAACAGAAACAGAAAGTTAGTAGAACTAGAACGTCAAAATATATTCTGGAAACAGTATAGGAACTTCAAAATAAATTCTGAAAATAGTATAGGAATAAATCGAGTCCACTGAATACACAGTGTGTCCTTAAGGAAATTATTCCCTTCAAATACTCGAGGTTCTGGAATATATCCTCCCAGTATAGAATGATTTAACTCACCAGCATATCGGTACCAAAAACGCAGATGAACAGCGAACCACTCGAAGGCTGTGAAACACACTGAAATTTTTGTGCAAAAGAAAAGATAATCAGAAAATTTCGTAAGTAAATATTCTGGGATTTGAAGGAATATTTATAGCCAATTTGGTACTGTTCCTGAAAAGGTTTGCGACCTTGCAGAACAGTCATAGCTGTTGGAACAGGTTTGACACTATTTCAGAACAGCCATAGCTGTTGGAAATATTGCGGGAAAAATAAACGGATTTAAAATAATCCGAGAAAGAAAACGGACCGGACCGGTGCGCGAGTCATGGGTTATTCCGGATTGAATTTTCGTTAATTAATTAAATTAATTATTTGAAAAGAATTTTGTCCAAAAAGATTAATCAATCAATCTTTGACCGAATCCGAATCCGTATCGAGCGAGCGACGACGGCGACGGCGGCGGCGCGAGGCTTGCCTTCTTCTTAACTCTTTAAGAGCTAAAAGATGAGCTTCTCTATATATACACAAAGATTTTCTTTCCTTCTACCAATGAAGAACAAAGTGCATTAGTAAAGTGAACTCATTCAAAATTTCACTTCCCTCCATTTCTTTTCCCACCATTTTCCATTCACACCTCTTTTGTTATTAATAACAAAATCCAACACCTAATTGTAGAAACTTTAAAGAAAGTAATTGCAAATATATAGTATAATATAGAGAAGGGGAGCCTTGGGGTAAAGTTACTTCCATGTGATTAGGAGGCCACGTGTTTGAGCTGTGAAAACAATACCTCTTGTAAAAATGCATGGTAAGGTCATGTATAATAAATCCTTGTGATCCGGTCTTTCCTCGGACCCCGGGCATAGCAGGAGCTTTTTTTTTTTTTAACCATAAAAATATCTAATAACTCTCAAACACAAAATTGAACAGTTACAAGTCGAAAATGATGGTCCTAAGCAACAGGCCAGAATGAAATTGATATTATATGATTGTCATATATTATTTTTATCAAACAGCAAATGCAGCATACTGCTCTCTATCAGTGATGTGCCTTAGCTTCAGCCTTTTGGTGAGACTTGGCCTTAGCCCTAAGATACTTGAGCTTCATGCTACCATAGACAAGTCCGAATGTGAATGCCGAGGTACGAGCCACCAGAGCAAGGGTGCTGGTACCAGAGTAAGGTCCGGAAGGGGCGCCATTGTTGACTTGCAAAGTAGAGCTTCCTCAAGATCTCTTTTCAAGCCCTAGATTTTTCACAAACCCTGAAAGGCATAGCAGGAGCTAGTGCACCGGGCTGTTTTTTTTTTTTTTTAAATAGTAGAATATAAAAAGGGACATCATGCTCAAATCTGCGAGGCGGTCAAGCATATTTTAGAATAAAATTTTCATTTCTCGACCAGGCCGGTATGTTCCAGCTTGTATTAAACATAACCATTTATGCATGTCTCCTCAGCTCGTGTAATGTTCCATGAGCTGTTGCTCCAGCACAAGTTGGTAATTTAGGTTATCGCTTCGGTTTCATTCTTTTACATTATTGAAGGAGCCACTGAAGACCTTAACTAGAAAATAGGCAAATATCATGAACAAGTATCGAACATGTTTTTCTTCATTTTATTTGAAAGAATCAATTTCTCAGTTTCTCATGATACACAAGAGTCTTAAATTAAAGGAGGTTGACGGGACTTTTAATTGGGGTACTACTGACATGCATTATACATGTAAAATAAAAGAAAAAGAAACAGGAAACTTTTGTTAATTACTAAAGGAATAAAAATAATAGGTTGACATTAGGAGTGCCACAAATAGAAACGCGGATTGGTTTCTTAAAGGGATAAATAAGGAAGAACGTTGACTAAAAAAGCTTCTTGTTGAAGACATTGAATGCAAGGGAGTTGTAAAAGGAAATGATAAGTAGGGATGGGGGAACACCTCTAATTCTGACAGCCAACAGAGAAGTAGGGATGTTTCCTGTAGTATTATTGCTCCTCGAGAACAATGCAGCAACTTGGTTTTCTCAACTAGTTGACTTCAATTCCTAACCAGCAACCACCTTTTATTATAACCGTGTTGTCCAAGTTTAAGGAGATTAGAAAAATTTAACTAAAAAATTCTTGACTTTTACTATACATCTTTTATTTTCTCACAAACAAGTGAAATGACTCTATCTCTATACTTGTACTCCTGCTCAAACTACCCCATTTTGACCAAAACCAACTTGGATCGCCTTTTTACTCCTTGTCAAAAGCGGATCTAGAATTTAAGTTTTATAGGTTTAACTTCTAAAGTTTTTAGTATTGAACTCATCATCTTTTTAAAGTTATGGGTTCATATTGCAATATTAACAAATTTTTTACATACAAATTTATGCTCCGCGTCAACAGGGGCGGCCCGACGAGTTTTGTGGTCTAAAGCCAAACTTTATAAGGGGCCTTAACTTTTTTTTAAAAAAAAATTATTTATTTTTTTGAAGTCTATTTTTCTAGCGTTCCTTAGATACAAAGTTATTAATAATTTTTTTATAATCAATAACTTCTAATAAGTCTTTCTTAATTGACAATATAGCTAATCAATTTAACCTTTATTGTGACATTGTTGATCTTAGATGAGATTTTATCAATTTTAATTTTGAAAATTCTTTTTGCTGAAACGACGGAAACAAGAGTTATTAAAATTATTCTATAAGTATTACAGACATTGAAAAAAGAATCAAATTTTTTTATTTGACCGAGTGCATCAATTAAACTGTTATCTTCTAATTGTACTATTTTCTTAATATTTTTAATTCTGAAAATAAATCTAAACCATCACTATCGAATTGATTATTATGCTTTAAGGAACATTCAACACTAAGGCAATATTTTTTCAAATTTTCATCATCTAGTGATTTTAATTTTTACCGCTAAATAGAAAACCAAAAATATTTTCATATGCTTCGAATTGTTCAAATCTATTTTGAAGTTAAAAAAATAGCCTTGTGTACTATGTATAAAGTAATCAACTCCAAAGTACTCGTCGAAAGATTTTGAAATTTTATTATCAACATTCTCATCAAATTGTTATTTCCTATATATCATACAGTTCTTACGAAATTCGGGTTCGATATTCATTTCAAATACAATTTTCTTGGCAGAAATCATAGCAGTTTCAAATCCTTCATCTCAATACTTGTTGAAGAAAGAAATCAAACTTTTTCATATCGCAAAACCTTTTTTATAACGTATACACAGTCTATTAGGTGTAAAAACAAATGGGGCCCCCAAAAATATGGGGTCTAAATCAGTTGCTTTACTTGCTTTATGGAAGGGTCGCCCTGCGCGTCAAAAGCATTAGTTCAGTTTAACTTAGTGCCGATACACTGCATCTGCCTCGGCTCATTGCTAAGGACCAACTTGCATAGCAGAACTTGCTACGTATCTTCCCATGGCCGTGGCTAAGCTAGTCAGAGACATCACATGATTATTTAACTTATATTCACTAATAATATAATAAAAAATTATACTATCAATGAAATTTATTTGCTGCAGAAGGTTATTTGCCTTATTTTTACAAGTTATTATATTTATTTATTATGAATAAATACCTGAGCTGAGAGTGATCAGTATTTAAAAGTTAAACTTATATATGAAACAAAAAACAGTGATGTAGGTAGCCGTTGAATTCAAGTCAATAGAAAAGTATAGCGACAATTACAAGTCAACAATAACACTGTGTAGAGAAGTTTTATTGTGTGTTCTCACACAACTTATGAGTCTCCTTTTTGTCTCACAAATTTGTGGACCCAATCTTACATTTCTAGTCCACAAAAATCTGGGTCCACAAAACTGTGAGACACAAAATAAAATTTTCCCACTGTGTAGGTTTACTTGATATTGCATCGTACCTGATTTGCATTTATTAAAACGTTAAGACCTATTCAACTTCAAGATTTGGTATATTCAATATTACTGCAATGTAAATTAGTTGGGACGACGTTTTCCAATATTATATTGCCTCATGCAAACATTTGGCTCTCCCAATATAATCCCCTTCAACATAACATGTTGATTATCTATCTCCACAACCCTAATTTCATTCTCAATATAGCTTTTATGGAGCTTCCAAAACTTGTCTCTCTTTTAATCTTCTTTACTATAGAATCTCTACTTATTCTGCTAAAGGCAGAACTCAACACCTTTCATGTTGTGGTCGTTATGTGCTATTTCTTCTTTTTCATCTTCAAATCAAGGCCTTTACCAGTATACTTAGTCGATTATTCATGTCTAAAGCCACCAAATTCCTGTAGAGTTCCCCACGCAACCTTCATCGAACATGCTCAAATGCTGGATTTTTTGGATAAAGAGAGCATAAATTTCATGTCTAAAGTCCTTAGTCATTCAGGACAAAGTGAAGAAACATATTTACCTCCTGCAATTCATTATATTCCACCTAAATCAGACCATCAAGAAGCCATAGAAGAAGTCCACATGTCACTCTTCACTGTATTTGAAGACCTTTTAGCCAAAACCAATCTCTCCCCACAAGATATCGATGTTTTAATCGTTAATTGCAGTGGATTTTGCCCTGCTCCCTCGCTTTCATCCATAATTGTGAACAAGTTTTCCATGAGAGAAGACATCAAAAGTTATACAATTAGTGGCATGGGTTGTAGTGCTAGTGCATTAGCTATTGACATGGCTCAAAACATACTGAAAACTCACAAGAACTCCAATGCTGTTATTCTTAGTACAGAAATCTTATCCACAGGTTGGTATCCTGGAAAAGAACCATCAATGTTAGTTCTTAATTGTCTTTTTCGTATGGGTGGTGCTGCGATTTTAATTTCCAACAAAAAAGAAGCGAAAAAGACAGCAAAATACAAGCTTCTTAATACTCTAAGAAGTCAAAGATCATTTGATGATAAGGCCTATTTTTCTGCATATCGTGAAGAGGACTCGAATGGATTTACTGGGGTTACACTTAAGAGGGACTTATTGCAAACTGCAGGAGAAACTCTTCGAACAAACATAACGACTCTCGGTTCGCAAATGCTGCCTTACACCGAGAAAATATGGTTCGGTGTTTCAGTTTTGAGAAAGATGTTTATAGACAAATCGACTGAGATTTACGTGCCTAATTTTAAGTCAGTGATACAACATTTTTGCTTGCCAACATCAGGAAAGCCAGTGATAAAGGAAATGGGAAAAGGGTTAAAACTTGGAGAGAGTGATATGGAGCCTGCTTTAATGACATTACATAGATTTGGGAACCAATCTTCTTCTTCATTGTGGTATGAATTGGCATACATAGAGGCTAAGGAAAGGGTGAAAAAAGGTGACAAAATATGGCTGCTTGGGATGGGAACTGGGACTAAGTGCACTAGTCTAATTTGGGAATGCAATAGGCCCATTTATGGGGAAGCCCAAAGAGGTCCATGGGCTGAGACAATTGATAGATATCCCTTAACCATGTGAATTGATGGGAGGCCCAAGTACATTATACATGGGCTATAGTCAAATTTCTGATAAGCAATGCATATTGACCCCTTTTTTTCTTTTCTTTCTTTTTGTTGGCAAGTGTATTTAGTTTTGTATTTTGGCTTCTGTTTTTGTTACCTTAGGGTTCTTTTGGTTATGAAACAAATTATTCCAGAATTAACTATTTAGGGATTATTATTTCAGGATTAGTATTCTGGAATTAATTATCTCGGGATTATTATCCCACCCTCCCATAGGGATAAAGAAAAATACTACAATTCCAGAATAATTAATCTCGGGATTAGTTATACCGTCATTTTATCTCAACCAAACTTGAGGTAAACTCATCTCAAATTTAATGCTGTGTTTTAATTATCCCTTCTCCCACATATCAAACGAGCCCTTAGAATAGAGCCAACTTTTCCTCAATGTGTTATGCCAAAAACTGAATTTTTGGAGTGTATCCTTGGTTTTGGGAATGATGGCTTGCCTTTGAGTAGATTGGCGAGTAGATAAGTGCATGAAAGTTGAAGCAATGATAACCCTAACTCCTGAACCCAGAAAAGGTTAAATGTGAATTTATTTGGTATTACTTAGGATCTTATTTGAATTTAAAAAAGAGCACAACCAAAAAAATCTTGTAAATGGTCAAGATCTGAATTTATTATTTTGATTCGTTTATCCAAGTAAAGACGTTTGCTTTCTTCCCTAAGTTAAGACATTATTGTTTGGATCTTGTCAAGGTTGATAAAAATTGCATTCTTGGAAGTTCTTGGATCTTTCCTTTGAATTTTTATATTTTTAATTTTTGTATCTTTAATTCTAGTTATGCAATTTTCTTATAGTTATTGCTTCCGCATTTACTTTTCAAATTCTTACTCTAGTTTGATTTTTTTACCTTATTGTTATCAAGTGGTCACCTTTATAAGTCTCATTTGAAAATAAAATTAAGTTGATATCGACTTTCATCGAATATCCTATCCTGACTTTATGTTTAGTGCCCGTTACATAATTAATCAATCTTGGGAAAAGCGTTCCTAAAGCTAGCTAAATCCAAGACCTAACACCAACATCCTTTTAACTTATACGTGCATAAATAATAAAAATTAATCGTTCTATAATTCTCATTATTAAAATGTGGGTTTATACTGGAGAATGAAATGGTAACTTATTACTTACTAGAGTTGTTACTTGTTATTTTGTTTAAGTTCAACATGTTTTCCTTCCTACAAGGGGACGCTAGCATTATGTGGACGGCGATGACGGACTGTATAAGGGAGGCAGCAAGAGAGGTGTTGGGAGTTTCGAAAGGTTACTCTGGCGGGCACCGAGGCGACTGGTGGGGGAATGACGTAGACCAAGGTAAAGTGGAAGCCAAGAAAGCGGCTTACATTAAGTTAGTAGCGAGCACCGACGAGGATCAGAGGAGAGCAAATAGAGAAAGATATAAGGAGGCTAGGAAGGAGGCGAAATTAGCGGTCACAGAGGCTAAGACTGCTGCTTTTGGTCGGCTTTATGAGGAACTTGGGGGCAAAGGTGGGGACAAGAAGTTATTTCGGTTGGCTAAAGCGAGAGAGAAGAAGGCTCGCGACCTGGATCAAGTGAGGTGCATCAAAGACAAGGACAGTCGAGTATTGATGGAAGAGGCCCAGATTAGGCAAAGATGGCAGTCGTACTTTCATAAACTTCTGAATGAAGAGGGGGATGGAAACATCGTGTTAGGGCAATTGGGGCACTCCGAGAGTCACCGAGACTTTAGGTATTGTAGGCGCATTAAGGTTGAGGAGGTCGTGGGTGCGATGGGTAAGATGAGTCGGGGCAAAGCGACTGGACCAGACGAGATTCCAGTAGAGTTTTGGAGATATGCGGGTAGGGCAGGCTGGGAGTGGCTGACTAGGTTGTTTAATGTTATCTTCAGGACAAACCGGATGCCTGATGAGTGGCGATGGAGTACAATAGTTCCGGTGTACAAGAACGAAGGGGATATCCATAATTGTAACAATTATAGGGGTATCAAGTTACTAAGTCATACCATGAAAGTTTGGGAGAGGGTGGTGGAAGGGAGGATAAGGAGGGGAGTGTCTATATCGGAAAACCAGTTTGGGTTCATGCCAAGTCATTCTACTATGGAAGCTATCCACCTTATCAGGAGGTTGGTGGAACTATACCGGGATTGGAAGAGGGATTTGCATATGGTGTTTATTGACCTAGAGAAGGCATATGACAAGGTCCCTAGGGACGTCCTTTGGAGGTGTTTGGAGGTGAAAGGTGTGCCGGTGGCTTACATTAGGGCCATAAAGGATGTGTATGATAGAGTGATGATAGGCTATAATTGCATATTTTAGTCGCTTATTACACTCGAATTTAATGCACTTTAATTGAGTTTGCGCTTTAATCGCTAGTGTTTTGCACTAATTGTGTGTTTTATGCCTTGTAGGTGTGATTCCGAGCTATATAGATGTTATGGAATGAATTTAAGTGATTTGAAGCTTTGAAGTCTGAGTAAAAGCTCAAGGAATTAAGCCGGGATCGTGTTCGGAGGTCAAATTTTAT
>NW_017671894.1:117368-127675 GCF_001879085.1 Nicotiana attenuata | reverse complement strand
GAATAGTGAACAGCTGTAGCTAAACCTTAGTTCTCTGTGGGATTCGACTCCGGACTTGTAGACCGGATTATATTTGCAACGATCGCATTGTCCTTTTTATAAGGCATAGTTGGGCGTGATCAAATTTTGGCGCCGTTGCCGGGGTTCTAACGGTGTAGTTGTAGGTGTACATATTGCTAGTTTCAAGTTTGAACTTTTATTTTATTATTTGATTTTTTATTTTTTTTATTTTAGTTTTATTTGTTTATTTGAAGAAACATCATGGAAATTATGAGAATTTTGTTGTTGGGTAATTCTACTTTTTGATCCTCCTTATGCAATTGTGAAGAAACCACCCAGGGCAAAAATTATCAAATATTCCTGAGAGCGAGTTTTTGTGCACCAACTCAATCTTATGTGTGGAATGTGTGTGATATGTGTGGTGGTCAAGATGGTCACTTTCACGGTTGTGCTTATATTTCTTACCTTCCCCCAACCCCTTACTTTGATTGTTCTTCTTTTTCTGGTGAAGTTAATAGGAACAAAGAACCTAGGGAAGCTGACCTAAAGAAGCTCAAAGATAGTTTAAAGTGCATTTTGGAAACAACAGAGTAAATTACTACTGCGGATAGAAAGGCAGGAGGAAACTATTCACAACTTGAAAGTTCACATGAGTCAACTGGTTGAAGTTTTTAATGCTCAACAAGCCAATATTGTGAATAGTATCCAAGAAGAGCGTGAATTAGATACAGAAATTGATGAGCTAGAGGAGGAGGCTAGAGTAGAACACCAACAATCAATCACACTAGATTTTGAGGATATCGATGTTGTAGAAGAAGATACTAGAGTCACACAAGGATATTGAGGATACATATTTAGTTGACTCCTATTGTCATTAGTGTGAGAATGTAGATAGTCCCAATGTTCATGTAGTTGAGCGCATTGGTCCTCACTCCAAGCATTTTTTCACATTGTGTTTAGATGATGATATGGAAATTAGAGTCGTCCGAGCCATTTGAGGAGTCAAGGAATGATGAACAAATGCTTACATTCTGGAATTCTTCTTGCCAGAAATTCGGGATTACACACCTCATATAAAGGCCAAGAAGTGCAGAATACTACATTATTTTATTGGGCTAGTCAGATTCGTTCCACCACCCCAGGAGCATGATCATAGAGCAGAATCAAAACTTGGAGTCCGATTCATATGTTCAAAGTGGAGGCAGAAAGTGATTCACGTCGTGCCGCGACGTTAAATCAAGCGCTTGTTGGGAGGCAACCCAGCTTTATTGCTTTCTTTCATTTTTTTTTTATTTTTTTTAATTGTATTATTTTTGTAGTGTCAATTTTTTATTTTCTAGGAGCATGGAAAGCAAAGTATTGGAAGGATGCATCAGCAAATCAAATGGTTGGAACTAAGTGTGAGGTACCCACACGAAGGACCAAGCTTGGGAGAAGTCTGAGTACCCCATGAGCGGCTAGTGCTTCGTCCTTTGGCCTACTAGGGAGTTTCTTTTACCTTCTTGTATGTATGGATGTGCATTGGGGACAATGCACAATTTTAAGTGTGGGGTGAGGAGATTGTCTGGGTGATTTTTCATGCTACTTTAGCTGTGTTTTTTTTTAAAAGATTGGACTTTTCCTGATGACGGATCTTCTAGACAGTTTTCTTGAGGGAAGTAAGTCTAAAGAAAATACCAAAAAGATTTTTTGTTTTATTAGGTAGTGTAGCAATTACCCCTTGGTTTTTCTTTAAACCACGGTTCTTTTCCAAGGGTTTTATTTGAACCGGGTGTAGTTAGTTTTTTTTTTTGGGAATAGGAGCCATTGTGTTGTGTTTTCAATTGAAGCAATATCTCTTGACTTGGTTATGCCTTGAGAATAGTGAGTACTTTGGGTGTGACGCTTAGGCTCAGTTTTTGACTCTTGTATAAGTACCTTAAATTGTATGATCTTAAATTTGCTTAACTGCTCTGACTAGGGTGTCTTGATGAATCCAATCCCGAGTGAGTTATGTGCCATGTGTGTGTAAGGTTTTGTGATATTCTGTGCATTGCATTTGATGCCTAGAACTTGCCCCGTGTGTTTGCAAAGCGAAATAGTAGTGTTGTTCAGTCTTGGAAGTGATATAGGCGTTTTCTTATTGAGCCAGATATGTATATTTTACCCGCCTAATTATTATGTATCGTAGTTAACCCCTTCGAGCCTGTAATCCTGTTTCTTTGGCAACCACATTACAAGCCTTACCCATTTGTTCGAATTAACCATCTATTTGAACCATTGTAACCTCTCATGAGCACGTGAATTATTATGAACTATGTAAAAGTTAAAGTGTAGGGTGGTTGGTTTGGCTTTTGAGTGGAACTAATGAAATAAGGAGAAAGGTGCACTGTTTTGAAAAAGTAAGAGCTACTTGAATTGGAAAAAAAAATAGTTGGATTCTTGTGAAAAAAAAATTCCTTGATAAGTGGTAGCTCTTGATGTAAGTGTGCTTAAAGAATAATGGGGTAATATACATTGATGTGAAGGTGGAGTTTTGGTTTGACATAAGTATGGGGTTCGAATGTTAAAGTATATGTATTAAAGTGCTTAGGGAGGTGTAGTCACTCTTATATCTAAATGAATCCTACCCGTCCCGTAGCCTACATTACAACCAAATAAAGTCCTAATTGATCCAAGATTGAATGAGCTCGATTAGTGGAGTAGTACACTACGGGCAAGCTTATGGTGCATCTTTTGTGGCATATGAATGTTATTTCTGAGAGTGAGTGAATTCTTTCTATCTTGAGTTCCTAAGTGTTCTTAAATTTTATTGTGTGGAACTACTCTCTTTTGTTGTGTGAGGGCACTTGATTCATGAAGGAAAGGTAATGTCAATGACCTCTATATTAGAGTAAGTGGGTGAGTTGTGAATAATGTGTGGTACTTGTGAGTCAAATCTTGAGGTGAAGATGTTACACTTTTGTGTTTAGTCTATTTTAAATACTCTTGGTGTGATGAGTTAGGAGAATTGTTTAAAAAGGTCATGTCTATAAAAAAGTGGAGTTTGATTGCTCGAGGACGAGCAATGGTTTAAGTGTGGGGTGTTGATGATAGGCTATAATTGCATATTTTAGTCGCTTATTACACTCGAATTTAATGCACTTTAATTGAGTTTGCGCTTTAATCGCTAGTGTTTTGCACTAATTGTGTGTTTTATGCCTTGTAGGTGTGATTCCGAGCTATATAGATGTTATGGAATGAATTTAAGTGATTTGAAGCTTTAAAGTCTGAGTAAAAGCTCAAGGAATTAAGCCGGGATCGTGTTCGGAGGTCAAATTTTATAATTAAGTACGAACGAAGACTTGAGGAGGCATATTACGCACTGTCTAGTAAAATAGACATAACTTTTTTCTCAGAACTCCATTTGGGCTCCACAATATATGGTTGGAAAGCTAACTCAAAGGACTACAATTTTCATGTTTTACATTTTTCCAAATTCCAAATGGAACAGGGTGAAAACCCGCGGTTTTGCCGCGACCGCAACCGCGGCAGAAGATGGTCGCGGACAACTGAAGAATCAGAGGGCATGTTTGGCCGCGGTTCCACCGCGACCGCGGCAAAACCGCGGCAGGAAGCGAACATTTCAGGGAATAAAGTGCAAAACATGGGATTTTAAGTCCTAAACCCTATATTAAACAAAGGAGGCCGGCCAAGAACAAGAAGGGGACATATTTTGAGACATAAATTAAACCTAAGGAGGCGAGGAGACACTACTTTAGGGTTAGACAACACCCTTGGAGGCAAGAACACATTGGGAGCAAGGCGGAGAATTCTTCTACGAGTTTTTTCCTTCCTCTTCCTATTTTTCATTGTTGGTTATGACTTTTAGTATTTTAGTTTTACATACTATTATGAATAGCTAATTTGTTATCTAGAGTTTTGATAGAACCTTTTGTAGGATAAATTCTTGTTATGTTTTTATATAATTGAGCCATAGCTTTTCTCTATTTGTTCAACTACGTTTATATTGTGGTTGATTGAAGAGCTCTCAATTAGCTGTGCCTATTTAGTATACATAACTCGGGAGAGAGTGCATATTTAGGTAGTTGTTAAACAACACCACTCCCAAAGTATATGAGGGATCAATAACTGAGGATTTAAAGGCGGGATTAGGGATAACGAAGCCTTGGGTGCGATCTGAAGTGAGCTGTATTAAAAGCCAGCTAGCGTAGCTCGGGAGAGTGCGTCTAGTAAATTGTCGTAATTACTCGGGAGAGATTTACGGTAATAAGAGTGCTCATGATCGGTAGAGAATACTTAGGCGAAATTATAGAAGACACATAGCGGGAAGGATTCCGATAATTGGGGAAATCATAACTCTAGACCTCCTTAATCTTTTCTCTAACCCTCAGTATCGTTAGTTGTTAATTTACTATTTTAATTTGTTAGTTAAGTAGTTAAACACAAGAATCTTAATATCTATAAGTTAGGAATTGTTCAAGCTTGTCTTCTTGGTGATAGTGAACAACTGTAGCTAAACCTTAGTTCTCTGTGGGATTCGACTCCGGACTTGTAAACCGGATTATATTTGCAACGACCGCATTGTCCTTTTTATAAGGCATAGTTGGGCGTGATCATAGAGCTATGACTCGGGTTAGGACTGTGGGAGGTGACTCAGAGCCTTTTCCGGTGGTTATGGGGTTACACCGAGGATCTGCGCTAAGCCCGTTTTTATTTGCTCTGGCGATGGACGCACTGATACACCATATCCAAGGAGAGGTGCCATGGTGTATATTGTTCGCTGATGATATAGTTCTGATTGATGAGACGCGAAGCGGCGCTAATGAGAGTATGGAGGCAGGCCCTGGAGTCTAAAGGTTTCAAGTTGAGTAAGACTAAGACGGAATATGTGGAATGTAAGTTCAGCGACGTGACGGGTGAAGCGGATGTGGAAGTCAGGCTTGACTCACAGGTCATCCTCAAGAAAAAAAGTTTTAAGTACTTAGGGTCAATTATCCAGGGAGATGGGGAGATCGACGAGGATGTTACGTACCGTATTGGGTTGGGGTAGATGAAATGGAGGTTAGCGTCTGGAGTCCTGTGTGACAAGAATGTGCCACCGAAACTTAAAGGTAAGTTCTATAGAGCAGTGGTTAGACCGGCCATGTTGTATGGAGCTGAGTGTTGGCCATTCAAGAATTCACATATCCAGAAGATAAAAGTAGCAGAAATGAGGATGTTGAGATGGATGTGTGGGCACACTAGGCTGGATAAGATTCAGAATGAAGATATTCAGGAGAGGGTGGGCGTGGCTCCCGTGGACGACAAGATGCGGGAAGCGCGGCTTAGAAGGTTCGGACACGTGCGGAAGAAAAGCCTAGATGCACCGATTAGGAGATGTGAGCGGTCGACTTTGGCAAGTACGAGAAGAGGCGGAGGGTGGCCTAAGTATTGGGGCGAGGTGATCAGGTAGGACATGGCGCGGCTTCAGATTTCCGAGGACATGGCTCTTGATAGGAACATGTGGAGGTCAAGCATTAGGGTGGTAGGCTAAGGGGTAGTCGAGAGTTCTTCCCTCTTTGTACTGGGTAGTCTGATAGAGTTTCGTGTAGGTTTGCATAGTTTTGTGTTATTGTCCTTTCACTTCTTCGTTGTTGTTATCTTCTTTCTGGCATCTTTTGTTGTTACATGTCTTTTCTCTTGTTTCTTGTCTGATATTATTGCCTCTCCTATTGAGCCGAGAGTCTCCCGGAAACAGCCTCTCTATTCTTTTCGGTGTAGGGGTAAGGTCTGCGTACACTCTACTCTCTCCAAACCCCACTAGTGGAATTTTACTGGGTATGTTGTTGTTGCTTCCTACCCAAATTCCCTTTTTTTTTTCCTTTACTGAAAAATGGAGCGTATCCAGATCCATTCTTAATTGGATAAATCGAACCTAAACAAGTGTGGCCTGCAGTTTGATGTGGGGTTGGTTACTGATTCAGATGGAAAAATAGTCAAATTGGGAGACCATTTTTGGTTGCTTTAAGAGGTCACGAAACCCATAGTAGCATGGCTTTGAATGCTCTTATTTAATTTCTTCGTCTGTCACACCTATCCACCCACTTCTCTTGAGTAATTATAGAGAGAGAATGTGTGCTACTTTGGGGGACTCATATAGAGATGGATTCATGATTTAAATTTAATAGGTTCAGCTTTTAAAATCTTAATATTGACTTTATTGTACTGTTAAATTATGACTCAAATCATATACTTGTTAAAATTTTAATAAGTTTTTACATATAAATCTATAGTCTGTGACGAAAATTATAGGACCCGTAGCCCAAAGGATCTGCACATGGATTGATGAGTCTTAAGGGGAAAATTCGTGTTCTAATTTACTACGACGGTTACTCTTTACATTGGATTCGGGGCGGATGACGACGAGGATTGATGGTGAGGGTAGTTCCCATCATTTCAGTCCAGCTATTTGCATTTGTAATTTTGTACAATAATTTTCTTGCACTCACTGCCAAATGGTAGTATAAGTTAAAAAGGAGTACTATTTCAAAGGTGAAATTCGGCTACTAGGTGAATTTCACTTGAACAAAAAAGTTAAATGTTCATGAGTAAAGCTTTTTTTTTTTTGAAATATTTTAAATAAGTTTAATTATTTAACCAATATATCACATAGTTTTATAAATCAATGCAAATACTGAAATTTAATGTTTCAAATGTTAAATTATTATTTATAATTAAACGGGCCAATAGATATTTAGTTTCAAATACACCGACTGTTTTACCAAAGAAGTGTTAAACCTTTTCTTAAAACGAATGAATAAGAAAACAGGGGGTGAATCCTAGTTAAATATAATAACTACTAGATCTGAAGACTTAATGCATTAACGATGTAGGATCATGTCCGATAATATTGAATGCCGATTAAGAGTGCTCAATGATTGTCAGTGAATGCAATAAAGAAAACCTGCAATAAATGTAGATAATGACAATAAATGTAATAAGAAAGAACTTGTCACCCAAATGTTAGATGACTTGTATCATTCTCCTTCCTGACAACAACATGGGGTTTCAATATAGAATGAAGGTGGACAAGAGATCCTTGGATCTTGTGAGTAAAAGATATATGTTGAACAATGGAATCAGTAGACAAGACAAGCTTTGTATATTCTCCGTAGTCAACCTTTACAATGTATTCTTATCCCAAAAGTGAAGATCCCCATTTTTTTTCTTTATCTCTTCTTATTTATAGGAGATATTCCTAAAAACCCCTAAAATGTACAAATGAAAGAATATCCAATGGAATATTCCTTCTTTCTATTCTGAACTTATTCTACCGTTGCTTCCGTACATTCTTTACTTGACCTCGGCACTAATCCTTCTTAAGACGACTCCTCGCCATTGTGCCGTGGTCAGCTTAATCCTCGACCACGTCCATTTGCAGTTATTAAGTCCAGTCCAAATTTTGACCAATACACTGACTAGTTTTCATTTCTTTTTCTTCAACTTAGGACATAAATGCAACTAAAGGAAAGCACAATGAAAGGAAAAATCAAAGTAACATTTTTTCATTAAGGGGAACAATAATAATAACCATATGAATGTCACAAAATTAACACATATTATATGCTTAGTAAATCGTATAAAGCAACATCATCAGTTACGGTTGGCATAATTATCAAAACAGTGACTGTATATTCCATTTGGTACGAGTGGCCAATTTAAGATGGGACATTGAAGAAATACCTAATATGAAAAGCAAAAGTAGCTTTCAGAAAGTAAGAAAAAGGTGAAACAACTATGACTGCCTATGAATTTATTTACTTTTCTCCTATTTTTTTGATCAACAAAATGGATAGTACTCCTAACTCACATGGATATCTCGCAGGCATTTACAAGGACTAAATACTTTCAATACCCTTTCCTTTTCTTTGACTATATTTCTTCCTTTTTGAGAGGCAATAGGTGTCGAATGACACCAAAATTATGCAAAAAAATGGTGTCCTACAGTTACTACGTACGTGAGGTTAAAACAAGTTTTGGGTCCCAATTGAATGGGGATCTACGATCTCAGACCCCCGACTATAAACTAATCTTTGGATGAAACCAAGGGACACTACCTAGATACTCCCTTCTCGTGGTGGCAAAATAGTTAAAAGGAAATAGTAATCTCCTAATCCACCTATATTATCTATTAAAAAATGTGTTGGATAATAAACTTTTTAAAACGGGTCAAATATGGATAAGAAACATATTATCCACTTAAAAAATGGATAATGAATGAGTTTAACTTTAACATTTGTAAAGCCTCAAATTGAGGGTTTCTCAAGTTTGGGAGACTAGGAATTCTCCTAAAAATGATCATATTCAAGAAGTCATAGATAATATGGATATCCATGTTATCTGATAATAGGTGAATTTGACTATAATTACGCCTTAAATAATCACCTTCTTGTGTAGTTTTTAATGCTAAAAGTGATGACAAAATGCTCTTATTAGTGATTTTCATGATTTGTAGGTGATATATGTATAAAGAAGGCTAAGGAGCAGTTTTGGAGTCAAAAGTGATGAAAAAGAGGCCAACTATGAAATTTCCCAAGTGACGTGTGCAAAAAAACAGGCCGAAGATTCAGAGAACTGGGCCCACCGCGGTTCCACCGCGACCGCGGCAGAACCGCGGCGGAACCGCGGTGGGAAGCAGCTGCTGAAGATTGGAGATTCCGCGAGGGTGTTTGGCCGCGGTTCTACCGCGACCGCGGCAGAACCGCGGCAGGCCCAGTAAACTTCAGGGACCAAAGTGTCAATTACGGGATTTTAGACCTAAACCCTATTTAAAACATTAGACTTCGCCCAAGAGAGGCATGTATTGATTTTTTAGGTTTCTTAGCAAGGAAAACCATTGTGAGAAAATACTCTAAACATCTTTCTTCTTTTCTTTTGATTTTATGATGAATTCAAGCTTAGTTTATTCTCCCATATCTATGAGTAGCTAAATTCCTTGTCTAAGGCTTTGATGGAACCTATTGGGTGATGAACTTCTTGTTTATATGCATACAAATTGCGAGTTTAATCTTTATTTGTTCAACTTCGTGTTCGTTGTAGTTAATTGACAGGATCCTCAATTAGCTGTGCCTATTTAGTGTGCATAACTTGGAAAAGAGTGCATATTTAGGGTATTGTTGAACAACACCACTCCTAGATTATTAGAGGAATCTATAATTGCGGGTTTAAAGGCGGGATTAGGAATAACGAAGCCTTGGGTGCAATCTAAAGTGAATTGTGCTAAATAAAGTAAGCTAGTGTAGCTTGGGAGAGTGCAATTAGTATATTACTGTGATTACTCGGGAGAGATTTACGGTAAGATGAACGTTCATGATTGATAGAGATGTGTTGGTAAATTTGTATGAGCATAAACAGAAGGGATTCCATCAATAGGGGAAATCATTGCCTTAGCTTTTTCTCATAATTGTTTACAACCCTTTTAATTTAGTTACAGCCATTTAGTTACTTGCAAGCTAGTTATTAAAGAACACTCAACTGAGAATTTGAATATTTGGGAAGCTGGTTCTGAAGACTTAGTGGGTCTGAAGATAGCGGTTGATAGGTTAACTCTTTGTGGATTCGACCCTGGGCGTAATACTCGGGTTATATTTGCAACGTCCGCAGAGTCCTTTTTATAAGGCATAGTTGGGCGTGATCAAATTTTGGCGCCGTTGCTGGGGAGTTAACGGAATTATCAATTGCCATTGACAGAAATACAAAGATTCTTATTGTAGTCAGTTTTCTCTCTACCAACTTTTTCATCGAAAATTTTGACGGTTGTTGATTTGGGTACACAGGTGCATGCCTAGAAATTCTACGAGGACTGGAGAACTACTTGAAGGACTCTCAGACCCCGAGAAGACATTCCGGGCATTGAATCGTGCAAACAAAAGACTTCAACAATCACAACAAACACACCAACTCGAAATTGACATGGGCGACATAAACGACCCCAACGGGAATGTCAGGAATGAGCAATTGGCACCTCCTGTGCCTGAGGGTGCACTTTATGACTGGGCACAACCCACAACTGACAATCTGGCCACTGCCATTATTGTGCCTGCGATACAAGCTGAATCGTTCCAGATCACAAATAACATGCTACACTTGTTGCAGAACAAGGGACTTTTTTCTGGGACACAAACAGAAGACCCTCAGCAACACTTAAAGAACTTCCTGTCTATTTGCAAAACTCAAAGGCAACCGAACGTGACTCCGGAAGCAATCAGATTATTATTGTTTCCATTCTCGGTGACAGGAGCTGCTCAGGTTTGGCTAAACTCGCTTCCCATAAACTCTATAGCTAC
>NW_017671894.1:112904-116284 GCF_001879085.1 Nicotiana attenuata | reverse complement strand
GCTCGAGAAAACATACAGGCTGAGACACTCATTCCAGTGCCCATTGAGCTGGATGAGTCTACGGGATTGACAGAGGTAACAGTCCAGCCCGCACCTAAAGAAAAGAATATGCAGCAAGAGACTGAGACAGTAGCTGAGCCAGTAGTTGAAACAGTAGCTGAGAAAGAGAAATCTCAAGTGATTGGGAAGAAAAGACCTCCTGCACCATTTCCACAAAGGTTGGCCAAGCATCAAAAGGAGGAGCAGTATAAAAAGGTTCTTGGAGATGCTCAAACAAATCCAGGTAAACATTCCATTGATTGAAGCTTTAAAGGAGATGCCGGGATACGCTAAAATGATGAAAGACTTGATGTCTCGGAAGTTTGACTTTCAAGACTTGTCCACAGTGACACTTACTCAGACCTGTAGTGCAGTGGTATCTAGACCTGTTGCTGAAAAGCTATCTGATCCAGGTAGCTTTACAATTCCATGCACTATTGGGAACTTTGCCTTTGCTAAGGCACTCTGTGATTTAGGGGCCAGCATTAATCTTATGCCCCTGGTTATTTATAAGAGGTTGGGCATTGGGAGAGCTAGACCCACCTCTATGTTGTTGCAGCTGGCCGACAGGACTGTGAAGCGTCCATTTGGGATCCTTGATGATGTGCTTATTCAGGTAGGGAAATTCGTGTTCCCCGCAGATTTTGTAATCTTGGATTGCAAAGTGGATGAAGAAATTCCTATAATCTTAGGAAGACCATTCTTGGCCACGGGGAGAGCTTTGATTGATTGTGAGACTGGGGAGCTCAAGATGAGGCTCAATGATGAAGAAATTATATTCAATGTGCAGAAATCGATGAGGCGACCAAGTGAGTTCGCAAATTGTTCTCTTATTGATGCAGTGGATGTAATTGTACAGTCTGATGATAAGGCATTGACGGTTGAGGATCCTCTTGCTGCATGCTTGACAAATTTGGATGAGGTAAATGGTGAGGATTTGGCGGAATGGGTGTTGGCACTGGAAGGTAGAGGGTTCTGGGATAGAAATCTAGAGTTTGAGCCCTTACACTTAGAAAAGAGAGAGACCCCTCCAGCAAAGCCATCCATCGAGGAACCACCTAAGCTGGAACTAAAGCCATTGCCAGCCCACCTCAGGTATGAATTTCTGGGTCCCGACTCCACATTACCTGTTATTATCTCATTTGGTTTGTTAGATGTGCAGGTTCAACAGCTTTTACAGGTACTAAGGGAGTGCAAAACTGCCATTGGGTGGACCATGGCAGACATCAAGGGGATCAGCCCCGCCTATTGCATGCACAAGATTCTGCTGGAAGAGGGGCACAAACCTTCCAGGGAACATCAGAGGAGGCTGAACCTGAATATGAAGGAAGTGGTGAAGAAGGAAGTGATAAAGTGGTTGGATGCGGGAATCATTTTCCCAATCTCTGACAGTAGCTGGGTTAGCCTAGTTCAATGCATTCCTAAAAAGGGTGGCATGGCGGTTGTGAAGAATGACAACAATGAACTAATCTCAACAAGAACTATCACAAGCTGGAGAATTTGCATGGATTATCGAAAGTTGAATCTAGCCACCCGGAAAGACCACTTCCCACTTCCCTTCATTGATCAAATGCTGGATAGATTGGCAGGGAGGTCACACTTTTGCTTTCTGGATGGGTACTCAGGGTACAACCAGATCTCTATTGCACCTGAGGACAGAGAGAAGACCTCCTTCACTTGCCCATATGGCATTTATGCCTTTAGGAGGATGCCCTTTGGCCTATGCAATGCACCCGGCCACATTCCAACGGTGCATGATGGCCATATTCACTGACATGGTAGAGGACATAATGGAGGTGTTCATGGATGACTTCTCAGTGGTGGGAAATTCATTTGAGGAGTGCCTAATAAATCTGACGCGTGTGCTGAAACGGTGCATCTAGACCAACTTGGTTCTGAATTGGGAGAAGTGTCATTTCATGGTACAAGAAGGAATAGTCTTGGGGCAAAGGTTGATGTCATAGCAAAGTTGCCTCCACCAACTTCAGTCAAAGCCATAAGAAGCTTCCTTGGACATGTCGGGTTCTACCGGAGGTTCATTAAGGACTTCTCCAAAATCGCCAACCCTCTCTGTAAGTTGTTAGAGAAAGATCACCCTTTTGTATTTTCTGATGATTGCAGGGTAGCTTTTGAGGAGTTGAAGCAAAGGCTGGTCACAGCACCCATAATCGTTGCCCCCAACTGGGAGAAACCGTTCGAATTAATGTGTGATGCTAGTGACTACGCGGTGGGGGCAGTGCTGGGCCAGCGGAAGGACAAATTGATGCACCCAATCTACTATGCCAGTAGGACGCTGAGCGGAGCCCAGTTGAACTACACAGTGACAAAAAAGGAGATGCTAGCAGTGGTATTTGCCTTTGACAAGTTCCGGTCCTATCTGATAGGATCCAAGGTAATCGTATACACTGACCATGCAGCTCTTAGATACTTAATAGAAAAGAAGGACTCTAAGCCACGCCTGATTCGTTGGGTGTTGCTACTGCAAGAGTTCGATCTTGAAATTCGTGACCGCAAGGGCACTGAAAATCAAGTCGCTGATCACCTATCACGACTTGAAGGAGCTGAAAATGTAGTAGAAGTTGAGGAAATTCTAGAAACTTTTCCAGATGAGCAACTGCTCGCGACCACTCATCAGGAAGCGCCTTGGTATGCAGACTATGCTAATTACCTGGCTAGTGGTATTGTTTCTCACGACTTGTCATCGGTCCATAGGAAGAGATTCTTTCGTGAAAGCCAATTGTATTACTGGGATGAGCCCTACTTGTTTAGAATACGCCTTGATAACATGATCCGGAGATGCGTCCCCGAGATCGAACAATCTTCTGTCTTGCAGGCTTGTCACGCTTCGGCGTATGGCGGTCACTTTGGAGGAATCAGGACAGCAGCTAAGGTGCTAGAGGCCGGATTTTTCTGGCCAACGGTGTTCAAGGATGCTCACTTGTGGGTCAAGGGCTGTAATGAATGTCAACGCACCGGGAACATTTCCCGGCGTCACGAGATGCCCATGAACCCAGTTCAAGAGGTGGAAGTGTTTGATGTTTGGGGGATAGATTTCATGGGTCCCTTCGTCAGCTCCTATGGCAATAAATACATTCTTGTTGCTGTAGACTACGTGTCCAAGTGGGTGGAAGCTGCAGCATTACCCACCAATGATGCTAAGGTGGTGGTCGGGTTTCTAAAGAAGAACATATTCACCCGCTTTGGGACACCGCGCGCAATTATCAGCGACGGAGGCACTCACTTCTGCAACCGGGCCTTCGAGAAGTTGTTGGCTAAATATGATGTGCGCCACAAGGTGGCTACTCCGTACCACCCGCAGCTAGTGGACAGGTTGAGGTGTC